>NC_052504.1:42996163-43106933 GCF_014356525.2 Nilaparvata lugens | reverse complement strand
CAACAAATATTATTGAAAAGAAATTGATTTCTAAAATCATGAAAAGTGAGAAATGAAGTTTGTAGGAAATCCGCATTATGGTAGTTTATTTTTTAATTTCAACACACCGATTTTTCGCCAACACGACAACACAGAATGTTCACTGATGGGTTGATTGGATTGGCGTATCGACGGCAGCCAGACCTGATAACAGCGCTCACACTCACATTTCGGGACGACACATCACGATACTATAGGACAGGAAGCTCTATGTTTATTTAAGATTTTTCTAGACATTTTAAATTGATAAATAATTATTTATTAATTTTTAAGGAAACATAACAACAGATCAATGTACCTTACTGAGCACGAGGTCTACTGTTTACAGAACTACTAGTATACATTTAACCTTTATCAGAAAAATCCATACAATCCTCAATCCTTATTATTATTTATTTTTTGCTGAGGGCGAAGCCTACATGAGCTGTTAGCTTGTGCGTGGATAATGAGGCGGATGCTAATAAGAGATGAGTGGAACTACAGTTTTAGGAGGCTTCCGAACCACCAGGAAGCGATTTTCCTACTCATGAATCATATTCAGAGGAGTTGGCTCAAGTGGTCACTCTTCCAAAGGGAGTAGCAGACGCATGATTCTCAACGTATCTAAGCGATGGCTTAATAGCGCAACCACTGAGTCAAACCGCTTCTTAAATTTTGCACCAAACCTTAATTAGTATATAATATTTATTGTTAGAGTTGTTAGATGTATTCCCTTATATCTTTGTATTGCCATTTGTCATCTTGTACCTGAGAATCTCACTATAAAAAGTCTACTGAAGTCATGAAAACCAAAACGATTATGGGCAAGGAAAATTGAGACGGAAAGTTAGTAGCAACTAGTGCTTATCATCAAGTTATTTTCCATCAATTTTCACCACCAAATGGAGCATCTATGAAATGGAAATCAAGTCATGCTTCCTGTTAAAATTCAATGCTCACAGTACTTATATGTCCAGATACCAAGTTATTTTCGGACGCGTTTCGTCATACTGGCCTCTATCTTCAGCGTGACTATTCATTCAATTTCACTTTATTTTAATAATTACTTGATCATTGTAGAACAAAAATTGCACTCACCCAGCATCAGTATTCTCACCATCACCGGGCCCGCGTCTGTTATTCATTTCGCATTCCCACCGCCTCCATCCATCTCGCGGGCCCCTGGGGACGGCGACAGCTACAGGGGGCACTTGACTACTGTGACAGGGTCGTCGCTCGGCTGCCCACTGGCTCTAGGGCGGTGGTTGCCTGCCTGAAATATCACACAGCAAATAGATTTTCAAGTGAACGCTGAATGAGACCACATCTTTCTTATGTCATCTTAAAAAATTAAAAAAAGCATTTTTAGACTTTCCAATAAAATGATTATGCAGGGCATGATGAATATGAATATATGCCATTTTATTAGTAATTTGCTAGTATGTAATTTATTGGTGGAAAGTACATTATTTCAAAGTATCCCTTTCCTTGCTCTATATACCATAACAGACTGCTAAAGCCAATTAATTGTGAGCATATCTTTTTTAATTATCTCAAAAAGAAACTTTCGGACATTTTGATTGGAGGATCATAAATTGCATAATGAATACATGTCATTCCATTGGTAATCCACTTCTTTCATGGAATTTATTAGTGTTAATGACTTTATTTCAAAATTTCCAGTTTTCTTGCACCACCCATAACAGGCTATAAATCCCGAATGTGAACAAATCTTTCCAACGCCATTTTTTAAAATAAAGAGATACATTTGGACATTTCAACTGTATGAACATAAATTGCATGATAAATAAATGCCATTCCATTAGTATTCTACTAGTTTTATGAATATTGTTTCTTAGAAATTTCAAAACTTCTCGTTTCCCTGCGTCTCCCAGTATTATATGAAGCTATTATCATTAACTTACTATTACACTACTAACCAACTAATACCATTTGAAATATTCTATTATGAAGTTTCTTCTTGAAAATTTAAATAATTTTGAATGTGAATTTGCAACTATTCATTGAAAGGATATCCATTGCTTCTCAGCAAGGTGGAGTGGCCATAGTCGAGTGGATGAGATGCTGGCTTTATAATTTAGATGCCCGGGTTTAAATCCTGGATCGGGAAATATTTTTTTTCGGGCAACTACCTTTTTCGGATGGACACGTTAAGTCGTCGATCCCTGCTGCCCAAAACCAGTCATGAGGTCATGTCATGTCAGAGTCCCTGAAATTGATCAGGTGCGAGCAGAACCAGACCTGAACCAGCCAGCTCGATATTATTACGCATATTATCAGCAAGGTTACTTCTACTGTAGATGAATATTATGATAACCATAGTTGAGGGTCACTGATGAATTATTACTCATCACTGCAAGTTGACGACAAAAACGACACAATAATTCTACCTCTTATTTTTATATACATTGATTAAGCAATAAATAATTTAATATTAGTATTGAATTAAGGAGAAAATTCCTATTCCTATCATATTATCCTTGGTATGCAAAATAATTTCAAAAAACCTTACACGTATATCGACGCGCAATTCAAAAAGGAATATTCCTGTCAGTCAATTTAATGAATAAGCTGTTGCCGCGTCGATAAAGCGAAATAAAGCGAAAAATATCGCGCGTTACTTGGCCGTGAATGTCTTGCGTTATCCTCAGGGCTTGCATAAAACATCATGCTCTCCCTGCTAACGGCCACTTCCCGGTCACGTGACTTGAATAGTCAGTAAGTTCAGTGTGTTATTTTTATTGTAAATTTTTTATTACTACAAGGGTGAATCAAATGAAAACATTAAAAGTGTTGTAAAGTTTCGATAAGTTATAGGATTGATCCGGTAGTTGGCAGGGATGTTCGTTGAAGCTTACACAATGACTACTAGGTACGTTAGTGACCTTGCTACATACAATTAGCAGTGACTTCAGTTACAATATGGCCGCCCCATTATCAATATGCACCGCATTAGATCAGCGATCAGTCACTCGTTTCTTGAGCAGTGAAGGTGTCAAACCAATGGAAATTCATAGCAGGATGACAGTACATATGGTGATTCATGTTTGTCCAGAAACAAACATTGTCATCAACCAGATACACGAAAAGGAATGGTGCCATAGCTCATTGCCAAAATAAAAAAAAAACCTCCGAAATCAGCGATCAACAGGAAAACTCTTGCTGACTCTCTTCTGTGATGTGAACGAAGTAATTTTGGAGCATTACATTGACAGGGGAATGACAGTAAACATTAATTCTTATTCAAATCTCTTAGAAAATCATTTTCGACCAGCAATCAGGAGTAAATGGCGAGACTTTCCTTTCATGTGTTTTGTTACAGCATGACAACGCCCGACCACATACAGCCCGTCTCTCGGTTCAAACTATCCAGAATATCACATTTGAAAGCCTCATTCATCCACCTTATTCTCCAGACCTCGCCCCTAGTGACTTTCATGTGTACGGAAATCTTAAAGATGCAATGGAAAGCATTCCAAAGTGATGAAGTGAAAACCGCGGTGCACGAGGTGACTACAGGCACATAAAACTTCAAGGAGACTATCTCAGAAAATTATAAATATAAGGTTCACTTAGTTATCAAAATAATGATATATAACCGTTTTAAGGTTTTCATTTGATTCAACCTCGTATAAATTGATTGCAATACGTATTTTTAAGAAATTCACTGTAGTATTAGAGAGCTGTTGAAACGTCGATGAATAAAAAACCCACGTTTGTTGAAAAATATTTAAAGTGGGTTCAACTTACAGAATGGTTAGCCTCTTTGTTATTAGAAGTAATCCATGTATAAATCGCTCGGCTGAAACTCTGGTTTTGTCAAATTTCTCCTTGATGGATAGTTGTATTTGATCCCTTGCTCCATGTTTGCTGTGCAGTATAAATAGAAATCTGTAAAAATAATAACAGAACTGACTAAGTAATGAAATTTATTTCTCTCAATTACAACTAAGTGTAATTACAACAAAAATTGGTGAATTGGAACTTTCTAATTGAATGAAAAATCATTAAAATAAACAATTACGTGTCTAAATATTAAGGTTACGGCGTACAGAAGGCAAGCGTTAGGTCCAAACTTTACAAACATAATTTTTTCCGCTGAGGCGCGTCTATTCCGCTCGACAGTGCTTTCCATAAAATACAATGCATCTTGTGAATTAACAGAAAAATCCTCGCTTCTGTACAGCTCTTTTACTTTGTGCCGAAAGGTATAATTCCTAATCGACGACTCTAGACGCGCGTCTATGCTAGAGCCGTCGCTAAGAAATTGTACCTTCGGCATATACTCTAATAATAAGATTATGAGTATATAATAATATTAGTAAAATTAAAATAATACAGTTATTGATGTCATTGTACTTGACATTATGTGGAACTAGGCTATTTATTTTCAAGTCTTTCATTTCATGTATTAGTACCGGTAGCATATTAAGATGGGTTTACACCAAAGTTATTAACAAAATGTTAATAACTTAATCCTTATATATTCTATTAGATTGAACGGATCTTGACAAACACATATATGATAAGTATGTTCAATCTAATAGGATCTATTAGGATTAAGTAATTGAATTTTGTTATTAACTTTGGTGTAAAGGCAGCTTTAGCCTATTCATTCCATAGTAGAATATTACATTAATCTACATCAATATAGAGAAATTGGACAACATTGCTGTTTCTAGCGTGAATAATATTAGTAATTTTTATTAGGGAATCTTCTTGTTACATTGATACTCTGTTGGTTTGATTACCAACTAAGACTTGATTAAAAAAAACTTTCCAACCTAAATTCATCATTTGATCATTAGTTAAACTGAAATTGGATGAAATTATTATGTATTATTTAATTAAAATTGTAATTAATTTAATGAAAATTGTAATAAGAATTACTGTTATCAATATAATTTAGAATCGTCGTTTCTTCAAAGTAAAGTTAGGTAGTTTTGAAACAGCTTTTTTTAATATTAAAATTGAATTAGATTGTATCAAAATAAGCTAGCACGGTTTATTTTTCACCCCTGTTTCATTTAAAAAATTGAGTCGATATCTTTAATAATAGCCTAACTGAGATAACAGTGATAGCTGACCTGCTAGACTTTAGCTCAAATTCTTTCAAACTTCCTGAATCGGATTAAGCAAAATCACATAATTATTTCAACTATAACCAGTAGCTATAAGACCAATAACAAAAATTATAAGAATTTATCTACTTGATATAAACAAAATAATAACATAAGCTTACATACCTGAAACACAATCCAGACATCGTCTAGTACCCTAACTAGGCAAAGAAGTATAAAATAAACTTTATAGAACATTCGTAGTTAAATGTTCTACCTTATTCAAATTACATAAACATATAAACTTTGTAGAAGAATAAAACTTCAAGTCAATTTATTTTGAAATTTAAAACTTTCAAAATTGTGATAATAATATCGTCAATCAACATGAACTATAAAATTGAACAGTTTTGGATTGGAATTTTTCAACGGTCAAGTCAAGACACAAGCCCTACAACACAAAAAATCAGAATTATTCGGACGTCAGATACGTGACAAGTGAAAAGTATTATTAAATAACAATATGAAAATTTCATTTTAAAGTTGTTGATAATTGATTGATGTTTTCTATTTATCATTCTACTAAAAACTTTATTATTATTATTATTGCATGTTTATTAGTAGGTTGGCCACATTTCCATAGATGTGTCACGTGACTTGTCGATGCTAGCTTGTAACTACAAGGCTAGAACCATCAGGGGCCTATTTCACAAAGGTACACGTATTGTACCAACCATGGTTACGAACAATACTTGTATTACAAGTTTACAAGTACTAACGTTTCACAAAAATTTATTATCTACAAGTTTACAATGTTTACAATTTACAAGTCTACAAGTACTTCAATAGTAAAACATAACCTATTTTCATGATGATTTCCTTTTTTCATCCTTTATAAAGGTTACTTGTACTTTTCAATAATTACTTTGAAAATATTTGAAAGCATATAATGTTTTTTCTACAGTCTACTTCATTTATGCTGAATTTGTAACCTACACACTATATGTACTCTGTATATATATAGTAGATGTACTATATATATGTCTACTATATAACTGTGTAATATACTATAGTACACCATAACCTATGAGGTAACACATTAATAACTATTTTGGAAATTATTGAATTTGATTTCCAAATGCATATATTTCCAAATATCAATTTTAGAGGGATATAGGGCATTTTTGATTATTAGAAATATTTATTGAATATTAAAATCTTTTAATGATCACTTGTAAATCCTTTACATAGCTTTCCACCTCGTAGAACTTTCATAGTTACGAACAAGTAATTTTGACAAAAATGTTGGCTACAATGAAATCTTTGTGAAACACTTGTTCGTAGCAAGCAATCACTTGTAACTTGTAGAAATTCATTGTAACTACAAGTTACAATTCTGCTTTTGTGAAACGCTAGTTCAGCTGTTCTCCAAAACCATGGTTGGCAACAAGACTTGTAACCTACTTGTACCTTTGTGAAACGGGCCCCAGGTGATCAGCTGTTCAAAAGCGTACACTTCAACCCGTGTTTACATTGAAAACCCTATGTTGAATGGAATTTTTCGTGAATAAACGTTAATAATTCAACTGATATCACTCTTTTTCGAATAAAGACTTGTTATTTTATTTTTCCAATTCAAATTTTAACCTACATCATAAATTTCAAGGGTAGTAATCATTGAATTATATTAATATTTTTAGTTGTTGGTTAACCAATTTGTAGGTTACTTGTTTCAAGATAGCTTATTCAAATTCAAACTTACTTCTTTTACAAAAGTATCAAGTTTAGCAGAGGCATGGTTTATAAATAAGAATTATCATGTTATTGAACAAAAATAAATTATAAAACATTGTTGATAAACTAAATTAGTTTCTTTCTAAACGAATTTAAGTACAATGTATTTACGGTTGCGCTCAACTCTATTCTGGAGTTTAAGACTAATTCATTATTATTTCAAAACTTCCAAGTAAAAAGTGTTGATTTAAATCGTGTAGGATAAATATTATATATATATATACATATACAGTATATATGATTCATGGCTGGCATACATTAATAGAGAATGAGTTACAATTTATAAAATAGTGTACCCTGGTAGGTCTACAAATTAACTGTAGGCCTATAGTTTAACACCGTAATTTTTTTTATTGAAATTATGACATTTACAATCATGAATAATATTTCAATTGAACTACTGTATATACCTATACTTTCTTCAAAGTTTAGAATCATTAAACTGCCAGTAGTGTTTTGGATTACGGTATGTGTTTCCTCTGACCCCACAACTGTGGGTAATTGATAAAGGAGAAGTTATTGAAGATCGTGCTGTAATTCAAATAGCAGAGCTTCAAAACTGAATGAAGTATGAACATATCAGTTTTTGACATTATATTTATATAATATATATTAGGTAGAAGTAAAATGACACTCATTCTTTCACCAATTAATCTATTTACTCACCGGATAAGTAAGAAAGTCGTGTTTCAGTTGATTCGTTGTTGATTATCCATATTTATTACCAATATTATTACAATGTATTGTATTTTGATAACTTTAAACTGAAAAAGCACATTCTTTTGGTGTAACGACGACCGTTTAGTGCTGGTGTTGTACATTCTCAAGCCAAACAGAAACTCGAAATGGTAGTCGCCACACCAAAAGAATATGAGTGTTTTTTCACTTTAAAGTAGACCGTAATTGAAAAACATATCAAAGACGACCAATACGGTATGCGCTTTTTCAAGAATTGACAGAAAAATGTTGTTCAGTTATAGGATCTAGAAATTTAAAATAACTAAACCTTATTGACTTCTATATCGCCCAGAATAGGCGATTTTTCTGCTCTTACCAGCGTTTTCTTAGCTTTCAAGAGAAAATTCTTACGTTTGGTACAAAATTTCAGGTAACTTGAGGTGTATTAGTTATGTAGGCTATTGAAAGGGCTTAAAAGGTGTGCTAGAAATTGGCGTTTCCAGTGTTTATCTGTGTTTTATCAGGATTTTCAAAACCAAATGAGCAGAAAATGTTCAAATTTTATACACATTTTTAGCATATGAAATAACAGTTCAATGAATGAAATGACAAATTTATAGCAACACTGAATTGGTTATTAATTGCGCTATGATTCCCCTGCCATTTAGCAGATAATCTTAACCCAGCCGGGCTCCTCAACCTTTTCAATAATTTTCATGGTTATCAAATCATCAAGTTTTTCTTTAAATTTGTCCTGAATCTTCATTGGTATACCTCTCGCTGAACTGGCATGTGGCATTGCGTCCTTTTTTAATCGAATTTTGCACTTGTCGGGGAAACAACCAAGGCCAGTAAACACATCAGAATACGTTTCAAAAAAATACGTTCTATCCTTCACATTGTTGTTACTACTTTGCTTCTGAACTTCATCAATTCGTTTCACCAGATTCAACTGAATACAAGCTTCAAGGCCTAGAATCGGTACTGTACTCTCTTTGACCACAACAAAGTTTATCAAATCAAATTTTTTTTCTGATTCCACTTGAGCAGTGAACTGACCCAGAGGTGAAATTTTAAATCCTCCGTATGCTTCTAATCGAACACTACTCTTTTTCAACCTACTCAATAACACACTGTCTTTCACAATTTCATATGGCAATATATTCACTTCTGCTCCTGTATCTAATTTGAAGTTTACTGGTTTATGTTCAATTAATAATGTTTTGAACCAAGCCTTTTCATTGACAGTGCTACCGTAACTAGATATACTGAATCAACAAACTCGTGAGCTTCTTCTATTGCTGTTGGACTTTCCACAACATTATGTAATGGTTGAGGTAGCCTTTGCTCACTCACTCTGAAATTATTTCTTCTAGCTTTATTCAGGCACATTTTGCTAAAATGATTCATCTTACCACATTTATTACAGCTTTTACCAGACGCTGGGCAGCTCCTACCTTCTACATGCTGCATTCCCCAACACTGAATTGGTTAACCAATAACTAAGAATATTAAGAGAACTCAATGATTACTACCCTTGAAATTCATGATGAGAGATAAAAATTGTATTGGTAAAATAAAATAACAACCCTTTATTCGAAAAAGTAGTTATCAGTTGAATTATTAACGTTTATTCATGAAAAATTCCATTCGACATAGGGATTTCAATGTAAACACGGGTTGAAGTGTAGTGTACGTGTGTACGCTTTTGAACAGCTGATCGGCTGTATGTATTGGCCATGAGTTGAGTAGGCCATGGTCGATGCTATGTCGTGTCGAGGCTGTGGTGGCAGGCCTAATTTTATTTTACTTGTCGATGCTATGGTTTGTCGGGGCTATGTCGTGTCGGTGCTATGGTTTGTCGAGGCTATGTCGTGTCGATGCTGTGGTTTGTCGGAGCTATGGTAGGTAACCTATACCAAAGACCTTAAAGATATCTCTTTAAGGTCTTTGCAGTATACTGTATTTCCAATTCCGGCCAGCTGCAAGATATTTTGAGTTCCTGATATTCCCAATTCATGCGACCCTATTTATAGACATTGGGGAAGGCCTGTCGATGGTACTGATCTCTCGTAGCGAATTGGAGAACTAACTGTTATTCACCCGGTTTACCCCCCTCCACATTGCTGGTCACCAACACTATCAGCTGTGATGTGGATAACCTTTATATCAGCTGTTTTCAAGTTAAATAAGTATTGCGAAATGAGAAATTAACAAATCTCAATCGAATAATTAATTTTGAAAACAAAACAGTTCAATATGATTTTAAAAATCATCAAAATATTGTAGAACTGATTTTTTATGCTTTCATATCACCACTGTGATATCACCTTGCTCCGTCTGCTTTCATGAATCACACCCACTGAGCTCTATACTAACTGGAATGGACTAGCAACACAAAGAAAGTGAGGCAGCTGGTAAAGATAGGCAACCCGCATTGCTGTGGGATTCGTCATTTTGTAACACATTGGCTCTTATGGAAAAATGCATTGCACAGTTTCAATTTCTATTTTATTTCAATATTGTATGTCTTATTCCATGGAAGCGTTATTTTTCCTTTATTAAGCAGTTCATTGTTAACTTTTTGAGAGCAAAAATAATGGAATAGGTTGAATATGAATGCAGAAAAGATTTTTTTCATTTGTGACTGCAGTAGTTTTAGTATTGTCAACTTTTCACAAGCAAGGGAATAACTTTGGGCCAGATTTCAGAGAAGCGTGTCATTTATTCATTTTTATTTATTTAACAAGGACAAATATAAACTGTCATGAAATGATTGGGAATGAAAAAACAGGCTCATAGTTCTTATTATTCCAATCCCGAGTTTTGTTCGTACACAGTCCAAAGGGGGGCTGTGTTCAATTGAAGCTATTAAACACAGTCTTATGTTTATTTTGATAGGATATACTATTGTTTTTTTGGATTATATGATTCATTGTTGAAGGAAAGATTTATGATTTATCGTTTAAGAAAATATCTCAATAATATAGGCCTACTTACAGCAGGCTATGAATGTAGAATTATGTAGGTGTGCATTGGTGTAATTTCAAATCATGTAAGAGTGGGAGTTTCAGAAATGGAGCAAATAACGACTAAACATTTTATTATATGACTATGATAAGCAAACAGTAAAATATGCTACATAATTACCAGAGTGAAATGAACAATTTGAAATGAAAAGGTTTCAAAAATTAATATTACAATTCAGCTGATAACAATCTCATATTTTTAGAAATAAAGTAGGTAAATAAAATGAATTATGTGGATTCATGATAATTCAATAACACAGGATTATTGAATATGTAATGATAGCAATACCTATACTAGGTATTCTGATAACATTTCAAATCATGTATGTGTGGGAGTTTCAGAAATGATGCAAAGAAATCTATGAATAAACATTTATATTAATTGTATTATTATTATGACCATATGATAAGCAAACTGTAAAATTTATGCTAAATAAGTATTATAATATTGTAAATTGAACGATTATTTATTTGAAACGGAAAGGTTTGAAAAATTCAGCTGCAATATCAATATCATATTTTTCAAAATAAAAGTAGGTACCTAAAATAAATTATGTCATCTCATGATGATAACACAGAATTATTAATCATTTGTATTTATTATTTTTTGGATGAGGATTAATTTGTTCTTCAACCATGTTTCTTTATTTTAGATGCTATAGAGTAGGCCTAAATTTTCAATTAGCATAGAAACTATCACTGTATACTTGGAATATAACCAAATTAATTGTTTTATATTTGGTCAAATAAACTGATCAATATAGAATAAAGCATTGGAAATGAATGTAAAACAAAAAGGTTTCTTCAAATTAATTAATAGACTAAAAATATTTGACTTACATGTGAAATGGTATTTCATTTCCTTTTACATGCCCATTCTTGCATCCTAATGCAACACAATACATCACCATTTCTCGGTCGTATTTTTATTCATTTCTACGCATTTTACGACAAATACATCACAATATTTAAGAGAAAAGGTTGTGATCTAATACTGATAGCCCTAATACTCATTCAAATCCGTTTTCAACTTTAAAAATGAAAAATCGTACTCAAGAGCTGCAACAACCTGCTTGTAATGTATGAGTACGAGAGAGAAGGAAGTCCCACACGGTAGGCCTGTCTCACTCACTCCGCCTTACACACTTTTGGCTTAGCATTGGACAGCCCGTTCCAGTTAGTATAGAGTTCACTGATCACACCACATCACAGACGACATGCTGTTGTGAACCAAAAAAATTAGCGATGCTTACGAAACTACAAGGCTAGAACCATCAGGTGATCAGCTGTTCAAAAGCGTACACTTCAACCCGTGTTTTTACATTGAAAACCCTATGTTGAATGGAATTTTTCGTGAATAAACGTTAATAATTCAACTGATATCACTTTTTTGAAATAATGACTTGTTATTTTATTTTTCCAATTCAAATTTTAACCTACATCATAAATTTCAAGGGTAGTAATCATTGAATTATATTAATATTTTTAGTTATTGGTTAACCAATTTGTAGGTTACATGTTTCAAGATAGCTTATTCAAATTCAAACTTACTTCTTTTACAAAAGTATTAAGTTTAGCCGAGTCATGGTTTATAAATAAGAATTATCATGTTATTGATCAACAATAAATTATAAAAACATTGTTGATAATCTAAATTAGTTTCTTTTTAAATGAATTTAAGTACGATGTATTTACGGGTGCGCTCAACTCTATTCTGGAGTTTAAGACTAAATTCATTATTTTTTCAAAACTTTCAAGTAAAAAAGTGTTGATTTTGAATCGTGTAGGATAAATATTACATATATATATATTATCAAAGCTTTTTTAGACTTAATATGATTCATAGCTGACATACATTTAATAGAGAATGAGTTACAATTTATAAAATAGTGTACGGTACCCTGGTAGGTCTACAAAATTAACTGTATAGTTTAACACCGTAATTTTTTTATTGACATTATGACATTTACAATCATGAATAATATTTCAATTGAACTGCTGTATATACCTATACTTTCTTCAAAGTTTAGAATTATTAAAACTGCTAGTAGTGTTTTGAATTACGGTATGTGTTTCCTCTGATCCCACAACCATGGCTAATTAATAAAGCAGAAGTTATTAAAGATCGTGCTGTATTTCGAATAGCAGAGCTTCAAAACTGAATGAAGTATAAACATATCAGTTTTTTGACATTATATTTTATATTAATATATATTAGGTAGAAGTAAAATGACACTCATTCTTTTACCCATTAATCTATTTACTCACCAGGATAAGTAAGAAAGTCGTGTTTCAGTTGATTCGTTGTTGATTATCCATATTTTTTACCAATATTATTACAAAGTATATTGTATTTTGATAACTTCAAACTGAAAAAACACATTCTTTTGGTGTAACGACGACCGTTTAGTGCTGGTGTGTTGTACATTCTCAAGCCGAACAGAAACTCGAAATGGTAGTCGCCACACCAAAAGAATATGAGTGTTTTTTCACTTTAAAGTTATCAAAATGAAATATAGTTAATGTTGAACCTTCGAGAGGCGCACTAAGACACTACCTCCGTAAACACGGAGGTGTAGTGACTGAGATCATAATTGACAAAAAAAAAAATCAAAGATGGCCAATACGGTATGCGCTTTTTCAAGAATTGACAGAAAAATGTTGAATACAAGTACAGTTATAGGGTCTAGAAATTCAAAATAGCTAAACCTTATTGACTTCTATATCGCCCAGAATAGGCGATTTTTTTTGCTCTTACCAGCGTTTTCTTAGCTTTTAAAAATTCAAGAGAGAATTCTTACGTTTGGTACAAAATTTCAGGTAACTTGAGGTGTATTAGTTATGTAGGCTATTGCAGGGCCTAGAAGGTGTGCTAGATATTGGCGTTTCCAGTGTTTATCTGTGTTTTATCAGCATTTTCAAAACCTAATGAGCAGAAAATGTTCAAATTTTATACAATTTTTTAGCATAATATAAAATAACAGTTCAAGGAATGAAATGACAAATTTATAGCAACACTGAATTGGAATATTAATTGCGCTATAATGATACCCCTGCCATTTAGCAGATAATCTTAACTCAGCTGGGGGACTCTGTTAGAAGAGACCATCATAATATAATTTGTGCAAGAGCGCGCTTAATTATGCATAACCAAGCTTACAGACGAGAAACATACAATATCTGAAAAGAGCAAGAGGAACACTCACACTGTAAGCGTGCACTTGGTTGCGTTCAGTGTGAACAACATGTTTCAATAGCATTTTTCAAATTTTGTTTTTAGGGTCATGCATGATTCGACGAAAATTTGCACATACCCATTCAATGTGATCATACCCTTACTCTCATGTTTCAGGATATTATTCATATTATTACTTTTGTGACCAAGGATAAATCTTTCAAGTAGTATCCTACCAGAGCGTCAATAAACATAGCATTGGTTCATTAGCACTATTGAAGAATATACATAGATTTTTCATGATACGACATGGTCTTACATATGATATAAATACAAGAACTCTGATATCTCACTCTACAACAAATTATTATTTACTCTGTATCGATCAGCCATAACCCATAAAGAACACTACTTACCGGTACTTACTTCCGATGAGTAAGATGTAACTTATTCCTCACGGTCTTGGATCGGGGAATCGTCAAATTTCAAATTGTGTCAAACTCTGTTAAGAGTAGAAACAGATTAGATAAAAATGATATGTAAGTTACTGGATCAGGCTGAATATTGAAATCCTTTACTGAGTAAGCTAGCAGTATAATCATTGATCACATATTTTCGTTTATAATACCGTTTGTAATATTGTTAGAAATACCGTACTGTATGTTCTGTTTTAATATTAAAGATACCTAACCAACACTGCAAAAGTTTTTTATTTCAAGCCATTCTTGTTATGATTTGAGAAGAATTCTTATTCCAATAGTGACTTATATAATAAAATGAGTGATAGCCTACCTATTTTCCTTTTCAAAAAAATTATGTTCTATCTAAAAATTCCTTAAATCTAATAAAGCTATAAATATTAGCATACTACAAATCCGTGATTGTAATTCCTCTCGTAGAAATTGAGCAATACTGTTATCAAAATTGAAAAAACAATAGGTAGACCTAATTCAAAGCTCAAGCAACTCAATTTTACACTATATTTTTTGACAATAATTGAAATACGTGTTTGAATTTGAAAAAACTAATTTAAAACAAGGCTAACCTACAAATTGGTTAACCAATAACTAAGAATAATAAGAGAACTCAATGATTACTACCCTTGAAATTCATGATGAAGGACAAAAATTGTATTGGTAAAATAAAATAAAAACCCTTTTTTCGAAAAAGTAGTTATCAGTTGAATTATTAGCGTTTATTCATGAAAAATTCCACTCGACATAGGGATTTCAATGTAAACACGGGTTGAAGTGTACGCTTTTGAACAGCTGATCGGCTGTATGTTCTGGCCATGTAGATCTTTAGTAGGCACTGAAATTAGTAGTGTATTCACGTATTGTATTATTGTCGTCTGCCTTAAAGTGTTAGTTCAGGTTCAGCTTTTTTAGCCGATTTGCCGTTTCACATTATTTTATTGACGTTTTGTTTATACCGTGGGAATAATAAGGTTTTTCGGAAGTAACACAAGTGAAAAGTGATAAATGTTCAAACATACTCTAAATAACTGCTAAACTAATCCATGCTTGTAAAAACAAACATCAATGATGTATTTTTCACAAGTAGTCATGAGTTTAATTTTTATAACTGTAAGCTTGTTGAGTTCATTAGTATTGGCAGATAGCGATGAATATAAGTCTAAGTTGTATACAAATGAGAATTTTGAGACTGAAGTGGTAAAAAATAATCATTTTGTTATGTTTTTTGCACCCTGGTAAGCCATAGCCAATTATCTAAGTTTATATTATAATTTACGGTCATTTTTTGTTGATTTATTTGAAAAATCCAATATTCAAGACATCCAGCATTTTGCTTAGTTGAATAAAAAAATACATAGTAACATTATGTATTTATGACTACCGGTATTTAGTGTCTATTTAGGCAGTTAGGCATAACATGTTTAGGTTGTTAGGTTGGAGTAGGCTTATAATTATAGTTCTGGTAGGTACCACCTAAATAGGATAATTTGTCTGTAGTCTAAGTAATAGGTTGCCTTTGTACAGCACTCCAGCACAAACAAGAAAAGTCCAAATAGCCTAATTGAGCTAAAATAAGTTTTTATATTGATGTCGGGTTATCTTGAAAGTAATTGTGTTTACGCATGGCTAATATAAACCATGTTTATGTTCATATATGGCTAATGTAGGCATAAGGCATATGTGTAACGCTAGCTCGCCGCCATGGTGCACATTGGGTAACGGTAAATGGACTAGGCGGTTGGACAAACTTATGTTCTCCTGACCAAAAACTACACAACATCTTGAAGAAATTGAAAAAATACAGTGTATAATATGTAGACATTTGAGACTCATGAGCTTTATATGTGTTGTCATATCTGCCATACGCTAAAAAATAAATAGTTTTATATGAATGAATTAACTTCCTTCAACTATAGTCTATGCGGTTTAGAATAATACACAAGTCACTAAGACCTTCACATTCTTTTTGTAATTTCAATATAAGCAATGCAATTATATAATCTATTACTTGACTGTTATTCAGGCACGAAAACAATACATTTTAATCTTATTAATCCCTTTTACCTTAGTGCAATAATGAAACTTATGAATTTGAGCCACCGTTATAGAATATATTAAAACTATGACTGAAATAGCACCAAATATTATCAATAGACCAATAAACCAATAAAATATACCGGGTGTTTTAAATGAATGGCGATGTTTCAAATTATAAGCCTGAAATATTTATCATCTTAAACTTACAGCCTTCAGTCATAAATCAAATTAAAGAGAAACTCAAACAAACAGTTTTACATGATAGCCTACAATGTGAGCACCATTCGTCACTTGGCACACGTCAAGACGATTTCTTCTCAAACTTTGATGAGTGTCTTATTAGTAATTGATGCCACAACGGTTTCAATTCTATTTCTCAATTTGGGAAGGTCGGCTGACAGGGAAGGCATATTTAAACATGGTCCTTGATAAACCCGGTGGTTGATTCAGCGGTCGGATACAGTTATAACATTAAGGTGGTGCTCCATTTGATTGGAAATTGAAGTTTTCTAGTTCATCCTGTGTCAGCTGAGGGAAGAGCCATAGCTGTAAAGTATTCTGATAAGAAGTACTTGACTTTCTGCCGGGTTATGGCACAAAAAAGCTTTAAAATAAGCACTGATGCACAAAAACATAACTGAGTTCATCTTTCGTTTGATATATGACTTGTGGCTGTGAGTTTTATGTATATTACATGTTGAACCCCTGTCATTCATTTTGAAATACAGCCGTTATTATAGCCTATAATACAATATGGGTAGTATAAAACTCGTTTCTTGATGTGATTCTATTGAATTCTATTTTCAACGCAGCAATATCCCTCATCAATTTCTTGAGATGGTATAATACTTCAGATTTTTTTTTGATCCTGGTAGTTTTAATATGTTTGTCAGCAAGATTCAGCTGATATATTTTAGGGAATTATTGAGGCAAAATTAGTACAGTATTATTTTACATAATTTTTCATATTCCTCCCAAAATAGACTATTGAAGGCTTCCCAGGAATTTGAGTTTGGACAAACTAATCCTACTTAATTAAACAATCTTCTAGTTATTTTTAACAATTTATTAGGCTACAATTCTTTTCCAATATTTCTCTCGAAACATAATTCAGCCTGCTGTGTTATGTCTCTTTATTTGTAAATAGCATACATTCAATACAGACAATCACCCTAAATTCACAAGTGTTTATACATTGTTCGATCAACAATTAATGTATCATTCAGAGTCATTTAGTGTCAGGCTTCCAAGCAAATATTGTTTCAAGCGTGTCGCACATTTATTGTGGCTCATATGTCATACTTTTTCAAGCAATTAGTACATTGCTTCAAGAAACTTACACGTAACATTGTGGAGCCTATCTTTGCACGAAAGTTGATTTCATGCTTCAATAGAGTCAAACTTGCTGTATTGAATTTTTAAATTCCATAACATTTATTTCTATCTTCAAATCCATTCTCATCTCCGATATAACATTTTTTAATCATAATCCATTAGAAAATACATATAATTTATTGAGGCACCTGATTTGCATAGAGATTGGCGGAATTCATATGAAATGAGTTTGTAGAAAAGCTGCGGACAGAAACATAGATTAAAATAATCCTAAGTTTGAGTTTCCTCTGACAGAAATTGTCTTTTCAGTAGGCCTACGTGTCGTTAATGCGTGAAACAGTCATATTATCGTTTCTGATTGCTATCAGAATCCCTCTTTGCCTTGAAAAAATAATTATTATGCAAAATTAATAATGATTCTAGATGAATATAATCATGAAAGGTGTTAATGTAAACACATTCAGTAACATTGCTGTAGATTAATTATGATGAATTATGACCCTGACACTCCATGAATAATTGAACTATCCAATCTAAGAATGCTCATAATTTGATAAAATAATGTGTTGTCCACATATTTATTAAGCAAATATTTAAAAAAATATACCTGTTATTATTTTCACCATCACTTTCACCATGAACTCTATTTTTCTTCTTTTCAAACGTTAGTTTTTGTATCTTTTTTTTGTTTCGATTAAACACTGTATACTGTACTTATTGTTGGGTTAAGGAAACATATTTGGGTCATTACCTGTTGTTTCCGATGTGATGTTGTGAATAAATAAATAAACCCTTTATTGCCATGAAACACAAAGTGTTGTAACGAACGTCATAGATGAAAATGAAATAAAAACGGTCAAAGGCTATTCTGATAATATCGAAAAATCAATATATCTCGAAAACTAAGGTCGATAGGAAAATAGTGTAGGCTACTTAACATTTTTTGTCAGAAATGTCGAGTAAAATCTATGGTCAACTGCTGTTACAACCTTGGTGGGACACTCTGTATATATATATATATATATATATATATATATATATATATATATATATATATATATATATATACTCCGTGAGTACTCTGTGGTCACATGACCGTTGTATTTAAAACTGCAGTCTGCTCGGTTGAGGAAGGAGACTCAGTCTCCGAAAATTTCCCCCATTTCTAATGTAAGTTTTTAAGTGCTATATATATATATATATATATATATATATATATATATATATAGCACTTAACAGAAAACACTTTAAAGTTTCATAATATAAATATAAACAGGATACACATGACACTGATAGATTAAAAACACTTTAAAACTTACATTTAAACGAGAATTTTTGGGAGCTGGGCCCCCTTTGTCAATCTGGGGAAGTCGACCAGGAAGTCTGGTTAATTGACAAAGGGGCCCGTTTGTTTTGACTTACTTGAGTCTGACGTTTCGTCGCCATCGCAGACGACATCTTCTGAGGGTGGCGTCGAAATCCACACTGAGTCCTAAGTATTCTTTCTGGGTCGAAGAGCATACCTCCTACCCCCTCCCTCTACTTGCTTGTGCTGGCGCTGTTGGGTGAGTGAAATTCCAGGAATGTTGTCTTGTTTGGTGACAATGGTGCTGTAGCGGGTTTCATTGTACCAGGTACTGGGCGTTTGGTATTCAAAATTAACTTCCATAAGGGAGACACGTTGAGGCTGTCGTCTCTTTTATTTAGAGAGCCTTGCTTTTCGATTTCCAACGCCTCTCTCACAATCCTGACTTGAAAATCTCGAATGCTGGCTATTTGTTTGGAATTCACGAAATTTATTGTATGACCAGTATTTTTCACATGGTTATATAGGGCTGAGGTTGATTGTTGATTTTTTATGCTTAATTTATGTTCATCTATTCTAGCAGAGATTCTCCTATTTGTTTGGCCTACATATTGCTTGTCACAGTTCAGGCAGGGGATACTGTAGTATCCCCTGCCTGAACTGTGACAAGCAATATGTAGGCCAAACAAATAGGAGAATCTCTGCTAGAATAGATGAACATAAATTAAGCATAAAAAATCAACAATCAACCTCAGCCCTATATAACCATGTGAAAAATACTGGTCATACAATAAATTTCGTGAATTCCAAACAAATAGCCAGCATTCGAGATTTTCAAGTCAGGATTGTGAGAGAGGCGTTGGAAATCGAAAAGCAAGGCTCTCTAAATAAAAGAGACGACAGCCTCAACGTGTCTCCCTTATGGAAGTTAATTTTGAATACCAAACGCCCAGTACCTGGTACAATGAAACCCGCTACAGCACCATTGTCACCAAAACAAGACAACATTCCTGGAATTTCACTCACCCAACAGCGCCAGCACAAGCAAGTAGAGGGAGGGGGTAGGAGGTATGCTCTTCGACCCAGAAAGAATACTTAGGACTCAGTGTGGATTTCGACGCCACCCTCAGAAGATGTCGTCTGCGATGGCGACGAAACGTCAGACTCAAGTAAGTCAAAACAAACGGATGTACCCGGTTAATTCTTTTACATATAATATATCCATCCGCGAAACACTCAAATGTAATATATATATATATATATATATATATAGATTCTTGTTGAAAACCAACATTCGATAATGAAAACGTTAATTACGCATGCGCATTATTGCGGATTAGATGCATTATTGCACCTATATCCGCTTATCAATCGGGAGCTCCTCATATATGTAATATATATATATATATATATATATAAGATTCTTGTTGAAAACCAACATTCGATAATGAAAACGTTAATTACGCATGCGCATTATTGCGGATTAGATGCATTATTGCACCTATATCCGCTTATCAATCGGGAGCTCCTCAGATCGGCTAGATTTCAATTTGCATTGTCTTTAAAATTAGTTATGTCCAATCATGTTTTAAAGGTAAATGGAAAGGTAAGGAAGGCTTTAATATATGAGTTATCACATTCAATAGTTATAAATGTTGATATTATTCTATATATTTTGATCATATATTTGACTTAATATATTTCACTTAATCAATAATGCATAATATTATACAGAGTGTTTCAGAAGTAGTGTCGAACATTTTAGGGTATTATTTCTGGATGATAGGAGACTACAAATTTCGTATTTGAAGTGTCCAAAACTTGGCGGTTACAAAAAGTAGGAGAACATTCCTCTTCTCTGTGGCGGCTATAGCTGCCATTTTGTTTTTCACTTAGGAATTTTTATATCAACAATGAAATGTTGTATTGATCTGAAATTTGGCATGCATTTTTATGCTATAGAGACTTAACTTTGAAAAATAAAATAAAAAATTTGATGTGAATTTTCAAAATGGCGGCTATTTTAAATTTTTGATGGCAAATTTCTCGAAAACCATCCATTTAACAGAAAACTTACAAGAAACAAAAAATTTAGCAAATTTTTTCAAGATTTCAAGGATACCTTATTTATCAAGATTGGTCAAAGAATAAAAGAGAATTTAATTATTTGTGTACTGCATGCATGCACAAGACAACCAAGATCATCTGAAAAGCATTGTAAAATCAGCTGTATGGCCAAATGGAGCCTTACTCAGTTTCAAACCTTCATCTTAAATACAATTGCAATTGAATATTTAAATGGTGAAATGATTAAAAACAATAATTGATGTTTAAATGGTGAAAAGTGGTCATGCATGCAGTACAAAAATAATTTATTTCTCTGTTATTCTTTGACCAATCTAATAAATTGAAGTATCCTTGATATCTTGATTACTACTACACTACCTCTGAAACACGCTGTATATCAAAAGTTGAAAAAATGGAAACTGGACAACCTATAATATAGATTGTCCAGTTTCCAGTATTTCAACTTTTGATAATAATAATAATAATAAAAGAAATTATAATAATAATAAAAATATAAGATATATCTATAGAATAAGAGAGAGTAAGAGTAATAAGAGAGACCTCTGAAACACGCTGTATATCAAAAGTTGAAAAAATGGAAACTGGACAATCTATAATATAGATTGTCCAGTTTCCAGTATATCAACATTTGATAATAATAATAACAAAAGAAATTATAATAATACAAATATAAGATATATCTATATAATAAGAGAGAGTAGGGTTGTGTTTGTTCGTGTGTTCGTTTGTTCGCATCAAAACATGTTAACTTGTGGATTGCATACCGGAAAAATCTGGTGTGGCGCACTCACAAAACTTTCCTTGCCGTTATGAAAATTGATCACCTGACGCTAGTGTTCCTGCGCTGGTTATAGGCCTATTTTCAATTCTTCAAGATTTCATTACGTCAAGTTTTGAAATAGACCCTTGCGGAGCACGGGTTACCTGCTAGTATTATAATAAGAGAGAGTAGGGTTGTGTTTGTTCGTTTGTTTATGTGTTCGTTTGTTCACATCAAAACATGTCAACTTGTGGATTGCATACTGGAAAAACGGGAATGATTTAGATCTCCAAATTTTGCACATACATTCTAAAAATATCAATCTCGTGCACCTGGAAGCCCAAATTTCAATTTTCCTTCTAGATTTTTCAGAATTAATGTTCAAATTTCACGCATGCTACCGTACAGTTCCATATGTCATAGGCTACATTGTTGTAGCCCATAATTGTGATTTTTATGAGGGGGTTATAATGCTATTACAAGACAATCATTTTCGAACGGAGCCGTGTAGCGTAACGGTAAAACGCACACTTTCAGAGTGATGGTTCCTCGGTTCGAATCCCGATTATTCTTCCCAATTTTTTTGTTCTTAATTTTTTCCCTCGATACGTATTATTATCAATTATTTTTGAAGGAATTTGTTTTCATTACAATTGAATTTTGATTTTATCAAATAATCATTTTTAATGTAAAATTTTGCCACCAGTACAAATGAAATGGACATAGTCTACATGCTGTAGGCCTATCATTGAATTTCATAAGAAAAACATGAATAGATCACAATAAAATGAGTAATAATTTATATTCTCCAGTTATAATATACTATCAGACACAAATTCGCAGTGAAACTAATATTTTAGGTACGGTATTTTGTTTGGAATTGGGAAAACAAAAGGCTGCCTGATTCACATTGAGGAGAATCCACAGAGAACAGGACAGAGAACTCATCTAATGTTTCGCTAAATGGGTGACCAGCAGTGTGGAGTGGGTGTGGAGGGGGGTAAAGTGGGTGACTAACAGTTAGTTCTTCAACTCGCTACGAGAGATCAGTACCATCGACAGGCCTTCCCCGCTAATTCAGAAATCCCCCACCAACAGTTGTAGTACTCTGTCACCTCCTCCCCTTGCTCCGCTATTGTCATTCTACATCCACATTCAACAAAATAAAAACAAGTCACGATTGGCAATTATCCAATATTACTAGTAGATGATCGGCTTGCTCTGCTCTGCTCTGCTGTCTTTTCAATTTTATGAAGCGCATACACGCACACATGCACACACCATACAGTGAATCACACACTAGTACAGTAACTTCTCAGAGAGGAGAAAGGAAAATATATTTTCTGTGTGATACTACAGTACTCCATAATTTCCCTCTCAGTATTATCTCATGCTGCTGATATCAACATAAAAGCTGTTGTTCCTTTTCCAATATAATTCATAATAAGTTTGGAATTATTTTATTTCTATGAATGCATAAATAAATAAATAAATGAGTCAATTCTATTACACATTGGCAAATAATCTGATAATGAGATCCTTCCAGATTAATTTTTATCAATGATTAAATTGAGGCTCCATCAATTATTGTTATACTTTTTTTCAATTCAAAGTGAAACTTCAAATCAAATAATTTATTATTAAATCACCATACCATCTATTCATATGATTAGTCCATTATAAAAAATTAAAGTCAAATAAAATTATTCTTTATATCTTCTGGATTAATTGTAACTTACTGGAAACTGGGTATACAGAAAAAAATATTTCATGCTTTTTTCTATTTGACTACTTGCTAGACAGCCATATTTATTTCTGAGTACAAAATTCATAAACTCAAATAATGAATAGATCACGAAGAAAACAGAAACCTCCATAATTTATTTCCTTTCAATAATATATTTTATAGAAAAGAAATATAAAGTAATAAATTTGTTGACAGTGTGTGACATAATATATCCCAGAATTAAAATTCAATTTAATTCAATGGAATTGATGAATGCAAATTATATAAAAATCTGCATAATAATTTACACATTCTATGAAACTTATTTAGTAATAGGCTATATCAAATAATAAATAGTCTATTATTTTTGCAATTACTATAACCCACTATTAGCTATCACTATATGAAAAATTACTAATAACTACTGATACTATTCTAGCATATTATGATAATATACGGTTAAAAGAATTTATCTTTTTTCTATCTGTATGAACTTGTGACCCCCGTGGTTCAGAGAACTCGCTCAAGAACTGTTTTGCAATGTAATCTTTGAAACCCTCAACTTTTGATTATACAGAGTTTATGAAAATTACTAAAGCTGCTAAATATTTCTCTTACAATAATAATTTGACAGCAGTTTCCATTGGGAATGTTATTTGAAATGAAAAATTACTCTAAAAATATTACTCTGTCGCTTCAACATCTTTGACACTCAAAGATTTTTTTAAATGTTTGATACATGATTTCGATACATAGTTCCAAGAGAAATAAATAGCCAAAACCGCAAATTGATAATTATATCAACCCATATCATTTTGTTGATACAAAAGTTGTAAAGTATAATGAACCAGCTAAAATCATATTATGTCAGTGTGTGTGATTGCTCCCAAATCAACATTAGTAGACAGTCTACTAACTTTGCTCCCAAATAACCTCAGATGATGTTACGAATGAATGAATGGAAAAACTGTAGTAATTGCATCCAAAGAATTCTTCAGCTGACCAAATGATAGATCATAACAATTTTTTTCTAATGCACTTTCAATGTTATTTTTATATCCTGAAAAAGGACAAAAGAGTGAGTCAATTTGTTGTCCAACAAACTTGACCTGTAAAAGGGTTCGGAGAATACGTGTTCATAATTTGAGAAGATTGATCAATTCTTTCTAAAGTTATTGTAGAACATACAAACAGACGGACAACGACTTGTCCTTCAAACCACTATAAATGAACAAAATATATTCACCAAGCTTAATTTATCATGAATACCAATAGAATATATGAGCCCAAAGTTAAACAATAATATTCAACATTCCATAATAACATCTATATTCACAACCAGAATAGAAAATACTTCGAAATTCATCAGTCCTTTAATGTTACGAAAAGCAATACTATGAAAATGAAAATACAGTCGAACCTCTGTATAACGAAGTCGAACCAATTTTCGCATGCAAAATTTCCTTGTACAGAGTGGCCCAAATACCTAATATGTCTGGTTCATTCTCCAGTTCTGAGCTATTACAATCAAATCAGTCATTGGACAAAAAAAATCCTCTCTCTCCTTTTTTACTGTATATAAAATTCAGAATAAAATGGAATCATTCAGACCTCTATAACTTCAATCAGTTCTATCCTACAGTTTTTCCAAAACAAGTAGAATTTCATGGAAAATCAATTTTGATAAATCCTATAGTATTCAATCAACAATATCTTCCGATTGTCACAATTCAAAAATGTATAATTCAACATCCTACTAGGCGTAATTTTGTGCTCTACAATCTGAGAACAGGTAGAACGCTCTATCTCAAAGATTTTCAGGACACCTCAAGGATCGAAATTTCATTCATAACTTTTGATACAATGTTCAGATCTTCCCGTACGCTCTTTCTTTTCGGCTTGTCAAGGTAGTTGGAAATCATATATCATGAGTCAAGTTCCTAAGAGAAATGGGAAATTTTTTGTTGAGTGTACACTGTACTTCAACCCATATTCCATACACAGAATAACGACAATTTATTTATTCAATGCTGCATATCTTATGAAATAATACAGATATAAAATCAAAATCTAGTCAAGGATGTGAGGAATTTCCTCCTCTTCTCACTCCAATCAACAATACTTTCGATTTCAATACCATTAGAAAGTTACAACCGATTGAAAAAGTGACGATTTAAGTTTTACCATTTTTTCGCAATTCCACTGTTAATCAAGAGTCTCTTAACGAGGATCATACATCATAGAAACTCATGATTGGTTCTAAATTTTATTCTATAGGAGCTCAGTTACCATAAATATTTATCTTCAACTACTGTTTTCCATCTTAGAAATACCGAGATCGTGAATATGAGGAGAATATCTTCAATCTCTTGATATTTTCAAGTGATTGAATCGTACCGTGCGTCCAAGTGAACTATGAATAAAAATGATAAAATCAACAGCATTTTTTGCATTTCAAGTTTATCAACATGGTCGGAATTGATTAGCAGATTCAGCCACAAAGTTTCTTCTAAAAGGTCATGAAGATTATTTCAAAATCGATTTACGATTTTAGTTTTGCTCTTTATTGCTCTACTTATAATTTTGTATTATATCAAGGAAAGGAAATACATTTACGACAAAAATACACAGACATAATAACAGGGGTAGGTAAATCTTTTTAAAGAGTATCAATCAATTTCCTCCTTATAATATACAATGAAACTGGATGTTATTTTACTGAATGCTAAGAAGATAGTGGCTCTTATAAGTTTATAATGAGAGAGATTCATTGAATTTTCAAATTACTCCCTCTTCCCCAATCTCCCGCTAGACGGCTAGCCTAACAGCATTTAGCTCATATGCAAAATTAGAACTTTCCACTATGGGTACAGTCCATGAAAAAGGTTGACAACCATTGGCTATTCAATGAAAACAAAAAGCAACTGAAATAATATTATTAAGGTTAACAATCTTTGGCTATTCAATGGAAAAAAAGGAACTGAAACAATATTATTGTTAATGAGCAGTTTTGACATCATTTATTAAAATCATTTTAGATGTGGAGAATCTAATCGATACTAAAATTTATTGATGTATTGAAAAAAAACAATATGATTCTGTGAAGTTTTCAAGTATTATGTTTTCTTCAGTTATCTATACTATAATAAAGGAAAGAACTGGCTTATACACCTAAGGAATAGGGAATTATGTTTGACACATCATCACTTATGAACTACTCAACTGATTAATTTGAAATTTTGCATATAGATTCTTAATTATCCGAGGATAGTTATATACCTATTTTCAGTTCTTCAAGATTTCATTACCGTACGTCAAGTTTTTAATATGACATGCTTCCAGTTGTTTTATAGAAGCAGCTGAAACTTTCTTTTAAAAGGGACATTAGATTATAGGTATGAATGGGGATCCTATTCGAAAAAAATACCTGATTTTCTGTCGCATAAAAATTTTGTTCCACCATTTGGAATTCAACTTCATTTTTTTTAAATTGGAAGGTAGTCTTATGACAAAGTTGGAATACAGAAAACTAACGTTGGTCATATGATACAGAATTTCAAGAGAAAATGAATAGTGAAAACCGATTTCTCAAACCGTTAAAAAGTTATTCTCATTCAAAGATACTGATAAATCATCCATCTATCCATCATCTTTACTATAATAATGGAAAGAGCTGACTCATACACGTATGTGAAATTTTGTAGGAAAATTATGTTTGACGCATCATCACGTCTGAATTACTGGACTGATTGATTTGAAATTTTGCATACAGATTCTTTATCAACCGAGGATGGTTATTGCCTATTTTCAAATTTAGAATTTTTTATTACGTCAATTTTTCAGTTTGCATAGTTTAAAAATAGACCCTTGCGAAGCACGGGTTACCTACTAGTTTGAAATAATTAAAGACGAATCACCAACGAGCTTAAATATAGTAAACTATAGGGGTCGATGTCAAACGAGGCAAACGACAGAAGAGTCCTGCGACAGTCGAGACCTGCGACATTCGAGGCCAGCGACGGTAGAGGACTCCTGAAAAAGAGGCCTCAAATGTCGCCTGCGTTAGGCGACAGTTGAGGCCTCTCTAATTTTTGTACAGCCCCGACAGTCGAGACCTGCGACCGTAGAGGACTCCTGAAAAAGAGGCCTCAAATGTCGCCTGCGTTAGGCGACAGTTGAGGCCTCTCTAATTTTCGTATAGCCCCGACAGTCGAGACCTGCGACCGTAGAGGACTCCTGAAAAAGAGACCTCAACTGTCGCCTACGCTAGGCTCTCCAGAATGGCAGACAGCACCAAAAGAATTATCATTTATTTAGTATGGATTTACCAGCAATTGAATAATATATTATATCCCATTATTCCTTCCATATTATGAATAAGTAGTGCAACTTTACAACTGTAAATATACCTTGGCTGCTTCTTCATAAAAAACGAAATTTTCAAACTCATAAATACCTTTTTGATTCTTGGATGTCAAATTCTCAGTACATTATAGATGTAGGATATTATTCTACAAATCGATATCCTGTTACAAATCAATAACTTTTATTAATTTCACACATTCACATTTTACATTTTCTTGATCTATACATTGAGCTTTTCTCGTAAAAACAAAATTGTTTATTTATTTCATTAACGATGTTACTTATGGAATTAATCACATGATAATACGTCAAAATAGAATTACCATCGCTACAATCTCATATCCTACACTCGGCCATTCTGACAAATTGTCTTGCCCTCAAGCCATAAAATAAATGAATATGAAAAGGATTACAAACATCAACAAAACATGGAAAATAAAACAAACATAAACAAAACACACAAGATGAAACGAACGTGAACAAAACATAACACTGCATTACATGCAACACTGCTTGATAAGACTGACTTTCTTTGGCTGTTGGGGTACTTTAAATTGCTTTTTCATTAATTTTCTTCTTTTTTTTGAGTATGCATCAACTCATACATATTCATTCTATAATTATTCTTATCAATTTCACTTTTTCCAATACTAGCAAATATTTTTTCTTCATTTCTTTCTAAATTCATACCGTACCTTGACTTTCTTCTATTTCCACATCTTTCTCATCTCTCCTCATTTTTTTGTACATTCTCATTCCATTCTCCAAGTTTTTCATTAATTCCATAACTTGATTCAATTCCATTTTCCTCTCCACTATTCCTTCATCACCCTCTTCCTTCCTCTTTTCAACATTTCCAATGTGCATATGATTGAGGGGTACAGATTTTAAACTGACATAATCATTAATACTTTCAAGTTTTTGATCATCAATTTTCAATAATTCTTCACTGCAATGATTTGACAAGTTATCATTATAAGGAATCAGATCAAATGGTTGTAAATTTTCAGATTGATTTCGGTATTCAAATCTAGGTTTTGAAAAATGTTCCAACTTACCATGGTTAGAAATCAACTCCGCGTCAAGACTAACTTCTTGATTGTGATTATAAATAAATAAATAAAGCTTTTATTTAGTCTCCAGACAACATTTTCAATACATCATTAGAAAAACAATTCACAATCCATTACAAACCATTCATCTTCAGTTTTCAATACACTAGAGAAATTCTTCTTTTTTTATATAAATAGATATATAAATCTTCAAATGAAATAGAGTCCGTACAGTCGTACAAATTTAGTTTTTACTCCTGTTATACAGGAGTATTTTCTTCCTTCCTCGAGCAAAATGAAAAATGATAGTTTATGAAATCGAAAGAATAATATAATATAAAGAAGAATATAATAAAACAATAATTTCCTTTTCCAATACATAAATTTGATAATTTCTCTGGAAACTAGGCCCACTAGCGGGCATAGGCCTCCCCCAGGTTTTTCCATCTCTGCCTGTTTTTCGCCGTCTCCATCCAGTTTATACCTGCAGTCTTTACGATATCATCCTTCCATCTGGCTTTCTGTCGACCTACTCTTCTTGTTTTCCACGTTGGCTCCCAAATGGTGACTTTTCTCGTCCATCTGTCATCTTCTAATCTTGCGATGTGGCCAGCCCATTTCCATTTCAGCAACTTCACTGTTTTTGTCACATCCTCAAGGTTTGTAATACTTCTTATAAAAGAGTTCCTGATTCTTTGTTGCCTTTTTATATTCAAGATGCTTCTTTCCATTGCTGTTTGAGTGACTTGAACCTTTTCAGCGACGTTTTCTTACAAGCCCAGGTCTGTGCTCCATATAAGTGCTGGCATTATACATGATTTTATCACTTTGGCCTTTGTTGAAATACTGAGCTCTTTATTTTTCATAATACACTTCAAAGCCCAATACTTCTTCCATGCTATGTTGCATCTTCTCTTCACTTCATTTTGTTCCCTCGTTGCAAATGAGAAGCTTTGACCCAGATAAACCACTTCGTTTGTCAGACTCAACATTCTACCCCCAATCTGTATTTCACAGTTTTCTCTGTTGGACATTATGAAGGTTTTATCCGGATTGATGATGAGTCCAGCCTGTTCACTGGCGATTGCGAGATCCTCCAACATACCCTGCAGCTCTCGACTTGACTTGGCAATAACCACGATATCGTCAGCGAAGCGAAGATGATTTAGATTTTCTCCATTGATATTGATGCCGAATCTCTTCCATTTTAATAATTTGAAAACCTCTTGAAGAGCTGCGTTGAACAGTATCGGTGATGCCGGGTCGCCTTGCTTCATTCCTCTTTCTAGCTTGAAATAATTGCCTGGTTTTTCAAGAATTACCCTTGCAGTACTGTTTTCATAATAGTGCTCCAGTATATTCATATAAATCTCTGGAACACCTTGATTTCGAAGGGCTGTGAACAAGAATGCATGGCTTATACTATCGAATGCTTTTCGGTAATCAACAAATGCCAAATATAGACCAATTTGATACTCCGAACATTTTTCAATGAGTTGATTGACGACTTGGATATTGTCAAGTGTTGAAAATCCTTTTCGGAAACCAGCTTGCTCGACAGGTTGTTGTGTTTCAAGTATCGGCTGGATGCGGTTTGTCAACAATCTCATAAACAATTTCCCTATGGATGACGTGATGCTGATTGGACGGAAGTTATTGATGTCATAGATGTCTCCTTTTTTATATAGAAGTATCATATCGGCTGATTTCCACTGATGAGGGATCTGCTGTTCTTTCAATACTCTATTGAATATGTTCACTAATAAGGCTATTATCACGGGAGCAAGAGTTTGAATCATTTCGTTTGTGATTTTATCGTTACCAGCCATTTTGTTTCTTTTTAGTGATTTAATGCAATCCATTACTTCCTGCACTCGGAAACCTGGTATAGTATCTGTGATGGAAGCAGCGTTTGAGATTTCGAGAGTCACATTCCCAGTATATTTGAATAACTCTTTGTAGAATGTGTCGCTTTTCCAATTATACCTTGTCTTCTTCTATCTATTTTTCCATGTTTATCTTTCAACCCTGTGTTCCATTGAAGACCGTACGATAATTTTTTTTTCATTTGTTTAATTGAGCTAGTTGACTCTAAGGCTTCTGATATGATTCGATCTTCATGAATTTTTAGGTCATTTCGGATTGTGATTATAGTTACCACAAACTCTGTTTCGAATTCTATGATACCAAAAGAGATTCTGTGAAGAATTCTACGAATTCTATGAAGATGAAGATGATGCATAATAAACAATGCATGATAAACAATCAACAATGAAGATGATGCATGATAATGATTATTATGATTATTAAGAGTTAAGTGTATGGAATTAATGAAGCGGAATAGGTTGGAACGGTATTGATAGTATTTTTGGATAGATTCAACTGCACTTAACCATCAAAACACATCTCAGTTCTTCCCAGTTCTTTGAGTCTATAATAATTAAGCTTATTAATTTTGTAACTTTTAAATTGTTTTGACGTTGACTATGCATTCCAAAATGTTTTATGTCAATAAATAAACTTTTATTTCTATTAAGTTCAGCATGTAAAATAAAGAGACCCGCATCTCTCCACCCTTCAATTAAGTTACGTCAACAAAGGTGGTCAAGTCTTATCAAATTGAAAAGAGCATTCAGCTCACCCGTTAGTATGTTTGATATGATATACATTCCAGTGCTTGGATGATGGTCCCTAAACATATTTTTAAGTAATGGGAATCCATTACTACTGCATTATTCCTCCTTCATTGACAAATCTATACATCAATCCATCTTCTTTCTATATATAAAAGAGATGGTGGCTGTCTTTTTGTCTGTTTGTCTGTGAGCTCATCACGCTTGAAATACTTGACTGATTAAGCTGTAATTCTTCACAAAGATGGCCTGTATACCGACAAGTGTCATAGGCCTATTTTCGTTCTGAAAATTCTTTAAAGATAAGCCCTACGATCCTTCAAAGTTCATATGTTTTTTTATGAATGAAGTTTCCATTATTTGGTTTTCAACAAATCAGATGTTATAATCATTACGAAATGTATTTCATAACATCTATTATGCACTAGATAATGATGCACTATTGACCCATTGGTACAGGTGTAGTCTGGTATCGCAGTAGGATGTGTCCTCAACTGTCGTCTGCTGCAAGCGACTCTATAATTTTTGTACAGGCCCGACAGTCGAGACCTGCGACATTCGAGGCCAGCGACGGTAGAGGACTCCTGAAAAAGATGCCTCAAATGTCGCCTGCGTTAGGCGACAGTTGAGGCCTCTCTAATTTTTGTACAGCCCCGACAGTCGAGACCTGCGACGGTAGAGGAATCCTGAAAAAGAGGCCTCAAATGTCGCCTGCGTTAGGCGACAGTAGAGGACTCTTCAATTTCCGTACACTCCCGACAGTCGATGCATGCGACCTTAGAGGACTGGAAAACAGTCCTCTACTGTCGCATGCCTCGAATGTCGTCGGTCTCGACTGTCGCGCCCCCAACCATAGAGTGGCTAAGTGGCCGCTATTCATATGGCCTGACACTCCATGAATAATTTAACTATCCAATCTAAGAATGCTCATGATTTGATAAAATAATGTGTTGTCCACATATTTATTAAGCAAATATTTAAAAATATATACCTGCCATTATAGGCTATTTGTCTCTGTAGTTGGAAAGCGATTGGCTTAGCAATCGCGCGGATAAGCTAACATCGATAAGATCGATGCTTAGTGGTCGATGAGTCGAGATCCATGCCGCTACTACTCCCGTTGTAAGGGTGACCATTTCAGGATCCAACTCCTCTAAATATTTTTTATATTTTGAATCGTTCCCCGGTGTTTCGGAGCCCATCTAAAGCTGTAGGTCCACTCATCTCTCACATCAACCGTCTCATTCCCACGCACTAGCCTAGAGCTCATGTAGACATACATAACTCTCAGCAAAAATTTCATTATGCTTTTATATATCCAGTCAAATTACCTGCTTTCAGTCCGTTTTGAAGGTTATGAATAAACAATCAAGAAAATGTTTAAATAATGATGGTCTGAATACTAAATATAAATCTATAAACATAACAATACATTAAAAATAGAATACTGTGCTTCAAATGAAAAACATCTACATATGAAATTAAAATTTCACACACAAACTTCCATTTTTCTAGGATAATTTGGAAAACCTTTCTTTTTAGGAAAGATTTCGTTAAGAGATGTCATGAAATAGGTGAAAATAATTTTAAATCAAATGAGGATTCCACACAAAAACTCCACTTTAGTAAGACAAATCCAGGAAAGGTCATGAATTGCTGTGTCTCTATATCAATCATGTTTGTTTGATCCTCCATCTACAATATAATAAAGGCAAGAATTGTTTTTAATATGTATGGGATAGGAAATTCACGAATGACGCATCAAAACGTCTGAACTACTGGGCTGATTAACTTGAAATCCTGTATATAGATTCTTAATATGCCTAGGATGGTTATTGGCCTATTTGAAATTCCTCAAGATTTCAGTATGTCAAGTTTTCAGTTTGTCAAGTTCTTAATTAGACCCTTGAAGAGCACGGGCTACCTGCCAGTTTGAAATACATTTGATTATTATGAACGTCAAAATTCTTTCCTGTTACAAATTTGATTTGTGGCATCTGCATGCAATTAATTGTGTTGAAACTTTGCAGGTGCACATTCTGCAAGCGACTGCACCCTACATGGGAGGAGCTGGCTGAGATGCTGAACGAGGATGAAACGAGTCAGGTGACCATCGCGCGGGTCGACTGCACTGTCAGCAGGGAGCTCTGCTCCGAGCATGACGTCACTGGATATCCCACGTAACACACACACTCTCACTTCCATTCCTATTTTCAGATTGGCGTTATAAAGTCTGTGGAAATAATAGGACTACAGAGTTCCCGATTCTCTGTTACAACCGCCTTCTCTATAAGATAATTTCTTTAATATTCATCAAAGAAGAACTAAGGGCCGGTTTCCGAGCTCGGGATTTAGCTAAGTCCTAGACTTTAAACAGCTGGAGTCAGAAAATTGGCTTTCCAAAACGGGGCGTAGTCGCAGCTTTTATAACAGTAGTCGTAGTTTTTATTTTATCATTTCTATAATTGGAAACGTTTTTCCTTGACGAAATTAGACATTTCTAAATAATTCAAAATAGCTGAAACTTTACACTATTTTCACTTTATTTTATTTTGTGTTCAATTTTCTAGTTTTTCGAAATTTAATTCAAACGTGACTATGACAATGACTGCGACTACACCCCGTTTTGGAAAACCAATTTTCTGACTCCAGCTGTTTAAAGTCTAGGACTTAGCTAAATCCCGAGGTTGGAAACCGGCCCTAAATGTGTTGATTCATTGCTCACTCAGTTATATTTGAAAGTAAAAGACATAAAGAAGAAAGTAAAATGAAGAGCTACAAGACTTAACCTTTTTCTGACTATGTGTAATTTTATATAAATTTGGGAGAGGAATAGCACAAGGTTACCTTATATTTCCTCTCCCTATCTTTTCGATGATGTACTTATTGTATGAATGAATAAAGAATAAGTTAATAAATGAATGAATAAATAAAGATAGCTTTGATTCAAGTTATTCTAGTATGCTATGTAATATCAATATATACTTTTTCGTCATGAAAATATGATTTCCTCATGATTTAATAGTTATTTTTTTAAAATTGAGATTTAATATTTTGGTAGTCCATTTTGTTTTAGTCAACAAACCTTTTGGCAACAGTAGGAAGGTAGAAAAGGATAGAGCTATTTGATTTGTCCAATGACAGACCAATGCTAATCAGTTACTGACTTTATAATGTGAATCTCATTATAGTTGATTTGATAAACTGTAGCTTACATTTATTGAATGTTTTTGAATATTGATATCACATCCTGCACGCTGTCTGCATCCAAACTCTCCACCAACGCATTGATTTCCTCCCCATAGATGTCCTTCCTTTGTGGGTTCCATTTTAACTTCGGCAGCAGTGGCATAATTCTTGTACTCTCGTGAAGATTATCAAGTCTCTCCCTCTCAATTCAAGTACGATTGGCAGATGGTCTGAAAAGGTTGTGGGACGAACCTCAAATGATATTACGTGTGGAATTATATCAGCTGAAACTGCACAAAGATCTATTACTGAAGACCCTTGACCACCAATATATGAGAATTCTCCACTCAAGTCACCCAGTATTCGGCCATTCATTAGTAAAGTCACTGAATAATGATAAGAGAGCCCTGCCATTTGCATTCACAATTGTATCCTTAGATACTCTATTATTTGTTCGTTCCAAGTCGTGAAAATTTGCAAGCTGGTATCACCTGACAGCTTCCAACTCTTCCATTCAAGTCTCCCATTAAAATTACCTTCTTATCACCCAGATTGAGGAGGAAATCATACAACTGATTAAAATTAGTATTCCACTCACTAGCCTTCATATACACTGGTACCCCTTTTATCGAGTTGATAGATACTCTCTCTTCTATAAATTGGCTGCAATGGGGATATCAACGAAAATCATTGATGTCCTGAGAAGCATGTATGAAGGTACAAGTTCAAGGGTGTGGGGACAAGAGGGGCTGTCACTGGCATTTGAAACATGTACTGGGGTCTAACAAGGCAGTTTGTTGAGTCCTCTTCTCTTTTCCCTCTTTATCAATGACATAGAAGACTACCTAGAGGGAGGTATAAACATCAGAGGGACACGTATTAAGTTACTCGCATATGCAGACGGTATTGTGCTGCTAGCATCTCATGAATGGACACTGAAAAAAATGATAGAGGGCTTAGAGAGGTATTGCGAACTGTGGGGTCTACAGGTGAATCTAAGCAAGTCGAAGATCATGATTTTTTAGGAATGGTGGAAGATTGAGATAGAGTAGATACATTTCAAGAGAACTGGGAAGCTTTTTTGCTTGAAATCCCCTCCCCCCTCGTCCATCCCGCCTCCCCTTCCCCCCGCCCACAGGGTGGGGGGTGTTCTAAAAATAGATTTCCCCCCCCTCTCTCTCTCTCTCTCCCTCTCCCTCTCCCTCTCCTTCTCCTTCTCCCTCTCCCTCTCTCTCTCTCTTATCTTATCTTATCTAATCTAATCTTATCTTATCTTATCTAATCTAATCTTATCTTATCTAATCTAATCTAATCTTCCCCTCCCCCAGTGAGGACGAGGGGGATGAAGAAGGAGAGAGTGATCTCTCTCTCTCTCAGTGAGGGAAAAAATAATTTCACTTTGAGGGAAAAATTCTCTACTGACAGATTAAAGTGAATCCATTCTCAAATTCTCTACTGTCAAATTAAAGTGAATCCATATTACTACATCTAATAATCTAATGCTGTCAAATTAAAGTCAATCCATATTTCTACATCTAATAACTTATACTGTCAAATTAAAGTGAATGCATATTTCCACATCTAATGCTTAATAATAATAATGGTTTGCTTTCCACCTGACAGTTAAGAAAACTCAATCAATTTATATTGAATTTTCATGTGCTGTACAAACCACAGGCGTTATTGTTAAAGTGTTTCTCCGAGAATATCTATAGTAAATTTAGAATGAGCTAGCATATCCAAAAATAGGTATAGATATCCTCAGACCTATTTCACTTGGGGGTCATACTCAAGCTCTATTGATGTCTGACATATCTCAACAGAGAGAGGTCAATGATCTAAGTTGTTCTTTTACATTTTTTATCTGCAATGACATACAAGCATTTCCAAAGTTCGTCGGAATTTGTAACAATAGTTGACAAATCATTTGCACTAGAATAATGTAGATGTCCTGTATCTAGTATGTCAAGTAATTCGAAAATCTCAGATAAAATTGAAAAGTGTACATTTTCTGTTTTTGTTAACGCTAAATCAACATCATAGCCTTGGAATCCTGTTGAAAATTTAGTATTCTTTGCAATTGAATCAAATTCATTAAATGAAATTGACATTAAGAGCCGAGTTAATTTTTTGAATTTTGCAAAGCTAAAACACTGCATGTCCTTGATTGGTATGAACTATAATTAATATGGCACGAGGTGCACTTAGCTGTAACAGATGTCTGTGAGAAGGGCGTATCTCGCTTCTAAAAAAATTAATTACAGCTCGCCTGCAAACAGCAAAATGAGGTGGGCGTAACTTTTTCGATACGTGCTTGCTCAATCAAGTCTAGACTGAAACTAAACCAAAATGCTCAAGGAAATATCTGAATGAAAAATTTGTTTTCAACATAGAAAAAGTTTATTTACACATTTCACTACAACAATACATAATTTCATCTTCAATTCTAATTAGCTTATCTATACACAAATTATGAGGACGATAATAACATAGATAGTCTCTTATGTCATTTAAATTAACCATGCTTAGAAAAATGTCTTTCAATTGTTTCGCCAAACTATAATTTTCATGAGATGATTTCATAATAGCAATTTCACATTCATCATACCAGTCAATACAGTTTTTTAACCTCACTTCCAACTCGTTGTCAGCAGCTAACCACTTTCTCGGATCCATGATAAGCGAATGAACAAAACTAAGTGTATGCAGGAACTATTATAGAGTAATTAAGCGGTCTTTCTTCATAAATTGTCGACAGACAACATGTACGTGCTTTATGCAGTCTCAATGCATGCATGCAATAAACACACTGAATCTCTTTTCCGTTGTAGAAGAATCCATAACGAGCAAAGTTTCTTTTCTGTGAATTCGTGTACATTGGCGCCATTTTCATACTTTGCATTCGATTGTTTTCGCACAAGAAATTATTTGTTTGATACATATTTTTAAACAACAAAGAATTATAATGTTGCGCAGAGAATAAAGCACAGCGAGAATGTAGTCTATTTTTATGAATGTTACACACAGCATAACACCATGAACTAGTGAAAAAGCTGAAATCGGGTTTTGGAAAATCCTCTGGTATACATTGAACATTAGTATGTAATCTTCTCAAAAACTTTGCTTTCTCAGTTCCTTTTGTGAAAATTTTCTCATAACCTACAAGGTAATCACATATTAATGAGTCACTGTATTCTAAATCTCCATCTTCCCATTTTATTTTATGATAGTGACATTCTAACCATGTTACATTGTTATACAATTTTGCACTCAATTCTGTCTTTGCGAATGGTGATTTGAAATGGAATACAATATAATTATTAAACTGATCAATTATGGCAAGTTCTTTCACAATAATTTGATTACAATCTTGTTTAAACCAGTGAAGATCAACTGTAGCAATTTTCGCACTCGCTTGCTTGTCCAATTCTTTCTCTTCGGCGGCGGCGGTGGCGGGCTCCTCGAATCCTTCATCTTTCCCCTCCTCTTCTCGTTTCTCCTCCTCCTCCTCCACCTGCAGCGGCTTCAGTGTACTGCACCTTGCTTCATAATAGAAACTATCAAGATCGCACTGAATACCAATAGAGCGATTTTGCGGCTTGTCCAAAATATCAGAACACAAAGAATAGGACATGTTACCTGTTCAAAGGTGAAACTGATAATGAACCAAATTTGTCAGAGTGCACACCTTATATAGCCGGTGCGCAAATTACTGAACTCCTTTCACCATGCTCGTCAGAGGTGTGTACTCCATCACACGATCGCTAATTAAAACGCAATAGGCAGAAGTATTTGCAGGTACTGCACTATTAAATTCCATTTCAATACGAACATCTGTTGATGATTTCAAATGACTTGCTTGGTGTGAACAATCTACAACAATCAGCGGTGTTGATTCACAAAACGTTTTAAAGTCAATTTCTGTTCCGAGTTCGCTATTGATGGAATGATTATAATACGAGGGTGCGAAATCCAGGAACATGCGGTATAATACCTCCTTTTTACCTAGCAGATTTTCATATGGATAATACTCGCTGTTCAAATATACTTTAACATTGTAAATACCGCAGCTATCGAAATTAGATATTGATTTTTTTATTTTATTCTTACGATCAGTTTGAAATGCAATTATAATGTATTTTGGACTATCAAAACTCGATGTGGTGCGAACTGCCCAAGAATGGTTAAGTGAATTTTGCAAATTTGGTAATTCACAAATTTCCCAATGTCGGAAACCTAATTTCAGTGGAGTGTCAGCATCGAGCAGTCTCAAAAATTTCAGTCTTACATGATCTTCTAAAGTTATGTAGGGCATTCTCCATTGCAGTTTTGTAATTTTCACACTAACGTTTGTTCCACTTGCCGACTCAACACAATTTAGATCTGTCGGCGACCTCAATAAGACGAGTTCCTGTTTCAAATTTAAAATTATTTTTTGAAAATCTTCAAAAAATGGGAGGATTAATTTGAGCGGTACACAGAAAGTGAATTTATTATCCATTAGCTCATATCCTGCTCTGTCAAAACCAGCCAAGTGATATGTGTTTTTATCGAGCATATTCTTCACTAGAATAGCTTTAATTGTGGATGTTAATCCAATCAATCTTGATTTAGAAATTTGCTGACCTGCTAATTCATATAGTATTTCATCAAAAAGGTTGCCGATTACATTACTGCTTAATTTATAGTCTGCCGCAACTGGTGCATCGGTTGGTCCTGTTCCCGGTTTTGTACAGTTAACTGTTTCCTCAATAAATATGAATGATTTGCAAGGTAAAGAATAGACATCTAAAGAATTTATACCAATACGTGCCTCGTCAGAGTTTTTTATTTCCTGTCCCGAATAAACTGTATGAGTGTGAAATTGGAATTTGGTTATATCATTATAAAACTGAAGGTCTGTCTTCACGTCCAGAATTTCACTAATTGCTGCCGCTCCCCCTCTATGTTTTTCTCAAGAAGGTATTTGCAGGTTTGAAAAATATCGGATTTCACATGAAAGAGGATGTGAGCCAAATTCCACATCCGAACCGTATCCCCGAATATAGCTTAGTAATTTTCGATGACTTACAACTGAGCAATGTGCCACAGATAAGAGAATATTTTACTATGGGACGTCATCGAAATATTGACACTGCATATTTAATTCAGAGTTATGGAGCTACACAGAAACATTTCACTAGGGACAATGCAAATATGATTATAATCTTCAAGATAGATTTATTGAGTCTGAAATTAATTCACAGAGATCATGTTGGAGGAGATATTTCTTATAAAGATTTCGTTAAACTTTGTCATAAAGTTTGGAATCGTAAACCTCATAATTTTGTAACTATTATGAGCGAGTGTGGAATTAATAGCGGCAAGTACCGAGATTCGCTCGATACGTTTCTTACCGTTCAGTAGAGATTAATTCTTTGTGCAGTCATGTTGTCTAAAACACGCAGCAGGAAGCTGAATAGAAAGAACGTTGGTTTAATCGAAAAGATTAAGAAATTGAGAAAAGTAATCAGCGACAAGCATAAAAGCTTAGTTAATTTTGAAAAACGATTGGAGGAATACAATAGGAAAACACTCTCACCATTGATAGAGCCCATAATTGAACTGGGAAAAAACAAATCTAGTTTTCACTCTGGTGTAAAAAAGGAAGAGCCAAAAGAGGAGAGTATGGAGATTGGTGATGAACAGTTGAGTTATGATAAAAGCTATGAGAGTTCAACAGACAATCTTTTAAGCTCGACTAAATTTGAAAACAGTTTACTTGGTTCTAGTAAAAACGATGATGTGCTGTCACAATATCTAAAAACGTTTCATGCGGAAAAATTGAATAATTCAATTAGTTATGGAATTTCATACAATTCTAAAGATGACGTGTATTATATTGGAAATCAGCAAGTAATATTCGATAACGGTTATATAGATATTAATAATGAAAGATTTCGTTTAACACACGGTCTACTTGAGTTATTATTCAGTTCAAGACCGAATTCGAATCTTTATAATCAGAGAGATCTGGATAAGTATAAAAAAATCTTAACACTTACAGGCATACATTTAGATTGAAGAGGGTATGTTAAACGAAATCAGGGAATTAAATCGCAAATGATTCAGAAGTTATTTCCCAGTAAAAAAATTAGTAAAAAGAAGGGATGGGGTTTATTGAAATTTGCAAAAAATAATTCTCATGATAGAATTTATCAATACTTTGATAATTTTGACGAATTAGTGGAAAGATTAAATTTACTCTATTCCTCAAAAGCTTCTGGCAACACTGGACATGATGTTGAGATCGCGTCTATAATTGAAGAGCTAAAAGAAGCAAAACTAATTGTTTAGTGTTACAATGACTCTGCATCGATTCGGTCGAATTGATACACCTAGTGCTGGGGCTGCTGTTGCTAATCTTACGTGTGATATTGACTCGATAACGCAGAAGATAATCGAATCGATAAATCAACAAGGAATCAGCGAAGCTGTGAAATTTTATTTAGATTCGCAAATAACCAAACTCGTTTCGGAAAATACAAAGAATATTGGAGTGAGCATAATTGAAAGAGAACATATTCTAAGTACATTACAAAATTTTAGTGCTAATATTGATAAAGCTATTGGAGAGAGAACTCTAACTTTAGAATCTGCTCTAGGAGAAGTGAAAACTTTAACAGACAGCTTTTCATCCCAGTTGGTGAGTATTAACAACGATAAAGTTGATAAAGCTTATTTAGATGAGAAATTAAAAGCCATTTCAGATAAAATTAAGAATTTGGAGGTGCTGGACAGAAACAATATTAAATTAAAACAGCTTAGTACAGACATTTTTACTAAAGTAAATGAAACACAGCCATCGCTAATTGATAAGCAATATTTAGAATCTACTTTGCAGAAATTGACTAGTTCTTCATTAACAAAGGAAGAGTTTGAAAAACGATTATCTGAAATGCCGAGTGCAATAAAAGCTAATATTATGGACGGTATCGAACAATTCATTACAAAAGATGCCATTGCTATTCTGATTAATCAAATTGCAGAAAAGTATGCAACTAAAAATGATATTGGAGATTTTATTAAGAAAAATGAGATGGAAGTCGTTGTGAAAAGCGTTCGTGATGAAATAGCTGAGGCAATTAAAAATTCGGAAGAGGGCACCGTCATGAGACTGCAGTGTTCAGCTCTATCCATAGATTATCTTAATTTATTCATACACAGGATAGCACATGACATCGTGTCTTCATATGCCAAGGTTAGTTTTCATATGAACTGGATAGAGGCTAAAGAACACAACCTTACAGAAAATCAGGTAGCCGAAATAATTACAACTAAAATGGGGTTAGCACAGTACAAAGGGGTCGTATTGATGCTGAAAACATAAAATCTCAAAAAGACTGGTAAGCGCTATAACGCGTAGCTGCAAAGATCAGAGTGCAGATCATGGTTTCACTTTAATCTGGCAGTAGAGTACGCTCGATCAAAGGAGAGTTTAGAAAGGTGTTGTTTGAATTCTCCTTCTCTAGCCTTTCGTAACGCAAAGATCGCTGCGCAGAGAGAAGCATATGGTTTCACTTTAATCTGACAGTATAGGAACGGTCGATCAAAATGGAACTTAGTTAGTTGTTGTCTGTATTCTTGCCTCACTCGCCTTTCGTAATAGAGAATAGCAAAAAAGGAATTTAGAAGGAAGGGTGCCAGTAAGAGATGGAGTGAGTAAAAGAAGGAGAGAGCAGATGTGCCATCTGGCTAGACGGGTGAGTTGCGCAATCTCCGACTGCTGCTTGTGAGAGACAGAGAAACGAGGGGCGTATCGCAATTTCTCTCTCTAAAACCTTGAGCCAAGCGCTGGCTTGCGCTACCCATTAAGTGTTTGTCATCATCATGATAAGGAAAGTGGGGGGCGTAGCACGCGTTCTTATCATATCCATTAAGTTAATACCATCAACATGTTGATAAGGAAAGTGGGGGGCGTAGCATGCGATGTACTTTCATTAAGGACACAAAGACACACACTTGTCACTTGCCTCTAATCGCTCAAGCTAATAAGATCAAAAATGAGTGAGAATTTTGATTGTACAAGTTTCAATGAATTCTCAATTGAAGCAGACCCGCAAGCCAATTGGGGTTTCGACTGTTTTCCTTTTGATTGGTTTGCAGTAACAAAAGTTACATTTCCCGATAATGGTGAAATTCACCTTAAAATTACCGATATTGATAGTGAAGGCGATTTTACATACACTATTGCATTGCCAAAAGAGTATTCACTAGGTGGAAAGCAAACCATTATTATTATTAAGCATTAGATGTAGAAATATGCATTCACTTTAATTTGACAGTATAAGTTATTAGATGTAGAAATATGGATTCACTTTAATTTGACAGCATTAGATTATTAGATGTAGTAATATGGATTCACTTTAATTTGACAGCGAATGGATTCACTTTAATCTGTCAGCAAGGGAATTTTTTCCCTCTCACAGGGAAATTATTTTTTCCCTCACTGAGGGAGAGAGAGAGATCACTCTCTCCTTCTTCATCCCCCTCGTCCTCACTGGGGGAGGGGAAGATTAGATTAGATTAGATAAGATAAGATTAGATAAGATAAGATAAGAGAGAGAGGGAGAAGGAGAGGGAGAGGGAGAAGGAGAAGGAGAGGGAGAGAGAGAGAGAGTGAGAGGGGGGAAATCTATTTTTAGAACACCCCCCACCCTGCGGGCGGGGGGAAGGGGAGGCGGGATGGACGAGGGGGGAGAGGGGGGAGGGGATTTCGAGCAAAAAAGCTTCCCAGTTCTCTTGAAATGTATCTACTAGACAGTCTGAGAATTGGAATTTCAATGGTGAAGAGATTGAGGTAGTGGATCACTACAAGTACTTGGGAATGGTGTTCACTCTAAAACTCTCGTGGACTAGACATCTAAAGGAGAAGGCTGACATGGCACTGACAGCTCTAAATTCGTGTTCCATGATTGTTCTCAATGAAAAAATTGGCTTTGCTGCAAAAAAAAAGAATTTTCCATTTGTTTCGTGAGCTATACTTTGCTATTGAGCACAGATTTGGGAGACGAGGATCTATGATGTGGTGGAAAAAGTACAAAGGACTTTCATCAAAAAGGTGTTCAGTTTACCAATGAATGCCCCAAAATACATCCTGTCTCTGGAAGCTGGACTGCCAAGTTTGTTCACATTCACCCTCAAGCTACATGTGAAGTTTATACAGCGAGTATTGGCCATGCCCGAGAACAGATACCCTCGAATTTTGTTGTTGGAGGTCTTGGAGAGACAGCTCTATCTTCTCTGGGAGTGGAGAAACATCAGTGATAAGCTACAGATATCCTTGGAACCAGAGACAATTGGAAGCGTCAATGTTGATGGCATCGTCACCACAGTGGAGCAGCAGTTGAGGGGCCGATGTCGAGAGCGGGTGCTGAATTCGCAGAGGCTGCTGGTGTTGTTTCCAAGACTGCAAAAATTCAGTGAATATCTGGTGATGGACGAATTCCCATTGGTGAAGTGGTGTTCAGTTTAAGGCTGTTCGGTACACCTTTTTATTTTTATTTAAATTGGATAATATGTTTCAATATAATTGTTAAGATCATTATAAGAGTGAGAAAAAGTGGCAACTGACATTTTTAAGTGGTCTAATAAGGGAGTTATGGGTTGTTGAAGTGCTAAACTCCGTTTTCTTTCCAGGTCATAAACGGTTACGAATTTTCCATTGGAGTTTTTTTAATACATTCAGTATATCATTGGCTTTGTTCTAATATGCTTTTTTCGCAATTAATGCCAAAATAAACAAGTTATCAAATTTACAAAAAATGTTAATTTTTTCCGATATATTTATTCCATATTTCCGATATGGGGAATAAAATGTTTTAGTTTGGAAAGATACATTTTTTGAATTTTTAAGAAAAGTTCTAACGATATAGTCGAAACCGTTTATGATCTGGAAAGAAAACGGAATCTGGAAATTAAGCACTTCAACAACCCATAACACGCTTATTAGACCACTTAAAAATTTCAGTTGCCACTTTTACTCAACCTTAAAAGGATCTTAACAATTATAATGAAAAAGATTATGGAATTTGAATAACAAAAATAAAGTGTACCTAAGAACAGCCTTAAGGCGAGAACTGAGCTGATTCGCCTCAACTTATCCGTTGCTGGCAGTAGACTTTGCTCGCTGTGCAATTTGAGAAAAGAAGAAGATGTCATCCACTTCTTGGGAGAGTGCCCTGTCTTGAAGGAGTTCAGATGGAGGTACTTTCGGAGGAGAGTGTTGTCAGTGGACGAACTGCAGCCCTACCTGAACGGCGAGAATTGGAGAGCTGTGGGAGCCTACTGCAGGCAGGCGTGGAGCTACAGATACGAACTGGTCAGGGAGTTCAACTATTGAAAATTGCCAACCTACCCAAATGTCAACAATTGACCTGGGATATAAGCCAGCGAAAGATTAAAGAGTGAAAAATGAAGGACTATGAAAAGTTATTTATTTATTTATTTATTTATTGTTATCTATTTTTCATGCATTTTATGTATTTCTATTGCAATCAATAAAGGTGTTATTATTATTATTATTTATATTGAATGTTTTTTATAATAATAATATTAGTATGGCTTTTATTGGTGGGGAGTTCCTGACGGAAGTTCCACCTCGCCTGAATATTTGATTATAGAATATATTTTTGCATTAATAATTAGTGTTTCCTGAACTCAAAAGTCCATGAAACTGAAGACTTAACGAGAAAATGTTAGGCCTAATGTTTTGCGAGTCATGTCATGGATAGGCCCATTTCTCAGGTTAAAATCATAAACTCCATAAAATCATAGTCTACATAAACCTTAATAAGTAAAATGGCGGATATGTCCAGGTTTTAAAAGGTGTAAATATGCAATTAGAGCCATATAAATTAGTATAAGTTACTATTGATCTTAAGGGCCCCTACACACCTACGGATTTGGCTCGCGGATCTGGCCTGTGTTGGCTCGTGTCCTTGAACGACTCGGAGCAAAATCACTACACACTAGTAGTAAGCAATACGAGACAAAACGCAATCCAAACCAACAAAAACCAAATCGTCCAATAATGGAGATAGAGGAATTTTGATTTCAGATTTGAATTCAGCGACCCCAAATTCTTAGAAGCGTAAGTCCCATTTTCGAAAATACCCGAAAACAAGGGAGTTATGGCTGTTTTTAATATAGCTTTCTATTATGGTAAAAACGTACTAGGTTAATAAAATAATAATTTTTCGCTCACAAAGGGAAAGGTTTGAACACTTGAAATTTTAGGTCTAAACATGAACATTTTTAAAACTTTTTTTATTTAAACTTTGAAAAGATGAATCCAAATTTGACATCAGAAAATCAACTATGAATATGAAAAGAGTTGAATATGAATTTAACTCTGACCATTCTCACTTCTATTTTCCTCCTTATTGTTATGTTACCTGTCTCTTTACACTCTCTCTCTTATAATTATAATTTATAATTCTGATTATCATTTTAATCACGCAGTAATTGCAATAAATAGTTCATAACCTTCAATTAGTTTCACTACAGTTTTGTTCAGCTATTTCAACATGGTGAAGAGCATCGGTAAGAAGCAGGAAACTCCCACACAAAAGGCTGTGTCCCTCCCTGTCAAGACACGATGCAACTGGCCGACGAAATTTTGCAGAGGATTAGCAAGGAAGTTAACCAAGCTGTCTCGGAGGCTTTCTCCTTCTTCCAATCTGAATTGGATCGACTACAGGGTGAGAACAATGAACTTCGGCAGAGGATGGCAGCAATTGAGAAGGAGACGGAATTGAAAATCGACGACCTTCAACAATATGGTCGCCGTACCTGCCTGCGATTCTTTGGAATTCCTGAAACCAAGGGGGAGTCCACCGACCAAATTGTTCAGCGAGTCTGCAAGGAAAAGCTGAATGTGGAGTTGAAGATCGACAACATTCATCGTACGCATCGAGTGGGACCAATCCAGTAGCCAGGTCAGGACACGGGCAGAGCAGCCGGCAAGGAGCGTCATCGTCCCATCATTGTGAGGTTTGACGGCTACTGGTTGAGGCAGAGGGTGTTCGCAGCCAAGCGAATGGTCAAGAACTCAGGGATCACCGTAAGAGAGGATCTGACGAAGCACCGGCTTGAACACTTGAAAGCAGCGGCGAACAAATTTGGGCTCAAGAGCACGTGGACTGTCGATGGCCGCATCAAGTACGCCGTCAGAGAGGGACCTGGACGCCGCATCTACACCGCTGAGCGTCTTGCCGACCTCCACTAAGCACCTCACGGTGTTAGCCCGTCACCTCTCTACTAAAGGTGAGCTGTCAATGTTTCAATTGTGCCACTTCATGTAAATATCGTTCTTCTGTCTTTCTGTTTCCAGTCTATTCTTTTTTTTGTAGTCAATTTGTTAGTCAAACTAGCCCTCAGCTAGTATACATACCATTTTTTACCAAATTCTATTTTTACAAATCTTTAAATTAATTTCTGCTTTTTTGAAAATATTTATATAATACTTTTTTGAAGCTAGATCAGTTCAGTTATAGCAATTCATCCAGTATCCTGAAACTTTTATACTAAAGCCGCGTTTACACCGGAGTTGGCAACCAATGATTGCCGACATTTATCGGCAATTTTGAGTTGCACGCATTAAAACAACTGCAACTCGCATTGCCAACCTTAGTTGGAGACCGATTTTGCGAGTTGGCAATCGAAATTTGGTTTTCCGACCGGAGTCGGTAAAGATCAAAGGCGGTTGCCAACCCCGGTTGGCAATGCGAGTTGCAGCGCTAACTTGAGTTGCAACTGAGTCTGCAACTACCCCGCTACCCTCCCGCCTGTCGGCTCCACGTGGTCGCGCTGCGTCAGTTCCTCAGTTCAAGCAGGCTAGTCGTCGTGACTTGTGTTTTGTTGTTTGGTTGTTGTTTGTGCTAGTGCAATGTAAGCTATAATGTAAGCTAAGCTCTACATTACTCAAGCTAAGCTATATATTTCTTAAGCTATAGAGTTTCTTTGTTTGATTTAGAGTTTTTTGATGTATACATTATTTCTAATTTTATGAATTGTGTTACTTTGGAACATTAACTTAACTTTGTGTTCATATTTTATTAACAAGTCACTATCAGGTTGCAACTTTTTTTGTCTAGATTTATTAACAATTAACTTTTGTCTAGATTTATTCAACTCAGTGCACAACGTAAACAAATAAAAGGAATCTAAAAATAACAATAGTTAGTAATTTTCTTTCTTTGCTCACATGTATGTTATCCTTCAGGAAACCTATAACAGCCTCACAAATCTCTGGCACTAAAATAGATATCGCACTTTTGGAAACTTTAAACAAATAACTGATACTAGTATAAGAGTCGCCACTCGCCAAAAAGCGCAATGTAATAGCCAATCTTTCTCGCACTGGAATTGCTTTCCTGTAGTTAGTATCCTGTTTACTAATTATGTGTCCAATACCAACAATTAAACTTTCAAAATCGTCACTTGACATTCTTAAAAAGTTTTTTACACTGCCATCGCATCTCAATTCTCCCGTCAAAGGATCTGTATCATCTCGATTAAAATCATTTAAAAGATCGCTGCCGCTATACTTTGCTCTTGCCTGCAATGAAGGTCGAACCCAGTATCTTCTCGGTTTTCTACATTTTGATAAAATAACACACGCTGCCGCAGCAAGAACAACCTCTTCAGCACTCGACATTCTACATACTGTCTGATTTTCTACATACTGTAAAGTTTAGTTGCAGGTTGCAGACCTAAAAACAAACTATGTGCCCAGGTTGCAAGTACAAGTTGCAGACTTCCATCGGCAACTAGCGTCTGCAATCGAAATCGGCAATTTTTTATTGCCAACTCCGGTGTAAACGCGGCTTAATTGAATCATCCAATACTCAATCAGGAAACTAGTATTCCACTATAGACACAACTGAATTATGTTTCCAGCTAATCCAATGTGTTACTTTTCATCTAACGATAGCATAGTCCAAAAATAGAAGCCTTCTCACTGTTGTTAGAATTATGATAATTAATCCAAAACCAAAGTTTACTTTAATAATATATGCGTAACCTTTTTTAATTACTGAGTGTCTACCGCGTCTACCTAATCTCAGTTCATTGCCCAATCCGTAAGCTATCAATTTATTTCTGTTTATCAACAAAACCTGAATCCCTCTCCCACATGACGTTGTATATTACTAGTGTGTATAGTAAACTTGCAGCAGGCTTGAACACTTGAAATTTTAGGTCTAAACATGAACATTTTAAAACTTTGAAAAGATGAATCCAAATTTGACATCAGAAAATCAACTATGAATATGAAAAGAGTTGAATATGAATTTAACTCTGACCATTCTCACTTCTATTTCCTCCTTATTGTTATGTTACCTGTCTCTTTACACTCTCTCTCTTATAATTATAATTAATAATTCTGATTATCATTTTAATCACGCAGTAATTGCAATAAATAGTTCATAACCTTCAATTAGTTTCACTACAGTTTTGTTCAGCTATTTCAACATGGTGAAGAGCATCGGTAAGAAGCAGGAAACTCCCACACAAAAGGCTGTGTCCCTTCCCTGTCAAGACACAATGCAACTGGCTGACGAAATTTTGCAGAGGATTAGCAAGGAAGTTAACCAAGCTGTCTCAGAGGCTTTCTCCTTCTTCCAATCTGAATTGGATCGACTACAGGGTGAGAACAATGAACTTCGGCAGAGGATGGCAGCAATTGAGAAGGAGACGGAATTGAAAATCGACGACCTTCAACAATATGGTCGCCGTACCTGCCTGCGATTCTTTGGAATTCCTGAAACCAAGGGGGAGTCCACCAACCAAATTGTTCAGCGAGTCTGCAAGGAAAAGCTGAACGTGGAGTTGAAGATCGACAACATTCATCGTACGCATCGAGTGGGACCAATCCAGTAGCCAGGTCAGGACACGGGCAGAGCAGCCGGCAAGGAGCGTCATTGTCCCATCATTGTGAGGTTCGACGGCTACCGGTTGAGGCAGAGGGTGTTCGCAGCCAAGCGAATGGTCAAGAACTCAGGGATCACCGTAAGAGAGGATCTGACGAAGCACCGGCTTGAACACTTGAAAGCAGTGGCGAACAAATTTGGGCTCAAGAGCACGTGGACTGTCAATGGCCGCATCAAGTACGCCGTCAGAGAGGGACCTGGACGCCGCATCTACACCGCTGAGCGTCTTGCCGACCTCCACTAAGCACCTCACGGTGTTAGCCCGTCACCTCTCTACTAAAGGTGAGCTGTCAATGTTTCAATTGTGCCACTTCATGTAAATATCGTTCTTCTGTCTTTCTGTTTCCAGTCTATTCTTTTTTTTGTAGTCAATTTGTTAGTCAAACTAGCCCTCAGCTAGTATACATACCATTTTTTACCAACTTCTATTTTTACAAATCTTTAAATTAATTTCTGCTTTTTTGAAAATATTTATATAATACTTTTTTGAAGCTAGATCAGTTCAGTTATAGCAATTCATCCAGTATCCTGAAACTTTTATACTAATTGAATCATCCGATACTCAATCAGGAAACTAGTATTCCACTATAGACACAACTGAATTATGTTTCCAGCTAATCCAATGTGTTACTTTTCATCTAAGGATAGCATAGTCCAAAAATAGAAGCCTTCTCACTGTTGTTAGAATTATGATAATTAATCCAAAACCAAAGTTTACTTTAATAATATATGCGTAACCTTTTTTAATTACTGAGTGTCTACCGCGTCTACCTAATCTCAGTTCATTGCCCAATCCGTAAGCTATCAATTTATTTCTGTTTATCAACAAAACCTGAATCCCTCTCCCACATGACGTTGTATATTACTAGTGTGTATAGTAAACTTGCAGCAGGATTCAAGTTGACTTTTCGTGGAAATGACAATAACAGAAATAACAGTCATCATAATAATGCCGGTGAACTTATGATGGGCACTTCTATTGTGATTTTCACATGGTCACATTCCAAGCTTCTATATTCTATTTATATATATATATATATTCGTTATTCTGTTTTCTCATATGCATTATTACCTGTTTGTAACTTCTTTTATTTCTTCTCTCCCTTCCTCTTCTCATTCTGATATTCATCTTTAAATTAGCTCAATTCATGCTCAAAACTAGTTATACTGTATATTCATATAAGCATGTTTACTCTATTTCTATACCACATCTTTAACATTGTACCCTATGCTATTTGAATCAATCCCTTCAATCTCACTCACTCTCTCTCTCCTTCGGTTTTTCATATCTCTTCAATTTCATTTTCTCATTATTTACCTCATTTTATGCACTGGATATTCACTATTTTCTCCTAGTAGGCCTATCTCTCTCTCTCTCTCTCTCTCTCTCTCTCTCTTCATCCACCTTGCTAGATAATCTTACATTATCTATGTCTAGTCTCATGCATGAAAATGAAAATGAAAATGAAAATGAAAATACTCTTTATTAGGCGGAGTTAGGACTAGAAAGTCCTTTCTACCACTCAACCTTACAGGCAAATAATAATACATTACAATAAGAAATAATACAAAAGAACTATAACAATATGAAACTGAGAATAATGCATAAAATTGTAAATAAAAATCAACCATTTTTGTCTGGTGCAAAAGTAAATTAAGTAAATCAATAAATTACAAAATAACTAAATAATAATAAATAAATTCAAGTTAATAATATAGGAAGAACGTTGATACAAAGAAAATTCAGCAAAAATCATTCATACAACATTCACACAGCCCACAAATTGCATCGCAACTAGCCACCATCGCACTACCCCCGCAGACCCGCCAATAACAGCCGCCTGACCTCCACCCCAAAGCGAGCACGTCCTTCAATACTCCTAATCTCATCGGGAAGATTGTTCCAATGTCTGCATGCCGTGATGGTAAACGACTTTTCGAAAGTTGCTGTCCTGTATATAGGAAAAGACAGCAGTGAGTCCCCACGACGAGTTGCTCGCACACTGACCTCAGACAGAAACTTGAAGCTCTCAGACAGATAGGAAGGAGATTTCGTTTTAATTATGGAATGAAGGAGTGTTAGGATGTGCAAGGTACGGAGTTCAGTTAATTTTAAAAGTGATAGCTCATTATAGAAAATTGAAACATGGTCAAATCGCCTTAAATTAAAAATGAATCTTATGCAATAGTTTTGAGCACGCTGCAATCTGTCTGAGAGCTCCACAGTCATGTCATTATTACAGTGTCACAATAATTAAAATGAGGCATAACGAGAGTTTTGACCAGCATGATTTTTATATTCTGTGGTAGAAATAGGGCAAACCTTTTCAAACTGTAAATGCAGGAGAATATTCTTTTACAGACAAGTTCCACCTGGTCAATCCATGACAGAGTTTTATTTATAATGAGACCTAGATTTTTAACCCTGTCCTGGTATTCCATGCTCAGTCCTCTTTGCACATTCTTCTACCTCTTTTACATATATGCATGCATACATTATTTCTATACCACTTCATTAACATCGGACTCTATGCTATCTGTCTCAATCCCTACTCTCACTTCTTCTTCTTCTTCTTCTTCTTCTTCTTCTTCTTCTTTTCTTCTTCTTCTTCATCTTCTTCTTCTTCTTCTTCTTCTTCTTCTTCTTCTTCTTCTTCTTCTTCTTCTTCTTCTTCTTCTTCTTCTTCTCTTCTTCTTCTTCTTCTTCTTCTTCTTCTTCTTCTTCTTCTTCTTCTTCAATTCCATCACAATACGATATGCAATCTCTTATTCTATAGTTTAGTTTCAAATTTATTCAAAATTGCTCACATTCCTTCTTTCTCTTCTCTTCTTCTCTATTATTATCATTTTTCCCCCGTGATTTTTCCACTAGCTATCCAGCATGTTCAAATTTTATTTGCACTGGTACAGTAGATTACCTTTTCTCCTTCTATCTGAGTACTTTCCACTAATATCCATATTTTGATATTCGATTCTTTCTCACAGTAAATCATACTTTCCTTATCTCATTATATGAATTTATTATTCATTATCAGTTGTATATTGTATCTTTTGTTCTTTTCTCATGTGATAACTTTCTTCAAAGATTTTTCGTTTTTCTGCTGGCTTTTTCTTCTCTTTTGCAGTTTTTACTGGATTCCATCTAGCTCTCTATCACCACTTGGACTCGATCTTCCACTACTAGATTCCATCTCACCTTATCTCCACCTGGACTCGATCTTTCACTGCTGGACTCCATCTCGTCCTATCTCCACTTGGACTCGGTCTTCCACTACTTAGATCTGTTCTTCCACAATTTGCATCTTTTTTACCATTCGGATTATCCACCACTGGAACTCAACATATAACAACATATCTACATCTTATTGTGTTGAGTGAATTTTAGAACTAGTGTTTTTAAATAGTGAAGGGAGCCGAACTGTCAAGGCATTCAGAATGCACTCGAACCAAGAGACTTTTTCATTTAGGTTAGGTTTTATTACTTTTATCCCCATTTTCCCGTCATGTGTCGTTCTGAGGTCAGTTCACGGTTGGTCTGCTGCTCCCATGATGCATCTCACTGACACGTCAGCTCGCTCGCTCTCAAGTAGGTATGATTATTTCAATAATAGTAATAATGACGCAGGTATGTTTTTATCGAATAAGCTCCACTCTTTCAAAAAAACTTTTCAAGGCTGCTCATCTTAACGTCCAATCCCTCAGCTGTCACATTGATGAACTCAGAGCAATCTTCCGTTTCCAGGACTTCAGTATAATTGGAATTTCTGAATCATTTTTAAAACCTAGTATTCCGTCAAATCTTTTGCATTACCTGGATATAATCTCTTCCGAAATGATAGATTAAATAAAGCTTGTGGGGGTGTAGCAGTTTATGTGAAAGATGGTAACAAAACAAAAGTTTTAATCACACCTAAACAGGAGTATTGTCCCATACCAGAGTTCATGCTACTTGAACTATCCTTATCCAGTTCAGAAAAATTACTCGTTTGTATATGTTATCACCCACCAAAAATAGGTGATTTTACAGATTTTGAAAATGCCCTGCTTTCTCTTATGCCTTGTTATAACCGCACACTAGTTAGGGGAGATATGAACACCGACTTGAACATGACAAATCGTAACTTTGACTACTTTCAACTGACTACAATTTTCGAATGCCTAAACATGACTATTTTACCTCTCGATCCAACTCATCATACTAACGAATCAGACACACTCATTGACCTTCTCATTGTTAGTGATCCCAACGAGGTTGTTCAAACAGGTAAAATCCCAGTCCCAGCTATTTCAGGACATGATTTGATCTACTGTGTACTTACCCATAAGATACCTAAGCTACCTAAGCCAGAACAGAAAATTATCACTTATAGAGACTTCAAAAACTTTGATGAAGCGGCCTTCCTGACTGATGTGGCTCAGACTCCATGGCATCAAATTGAAGCATTACCTTCAGTTGATGACATGGTCAAGACTTCCGAGAATTGGACTTTGATCTGGTTCGCCCTCTGAATAAAGTGTCAGTGCTTCGTGTCACTGATGATATAAGGTTAGCTATGGACCAAAGAAAATGCATCATCCTCACCCTATTTGATTTTTCTAAAGCATTCGATACTGTTGATCATACAGTCATTTTGAATAAGTTAGCTATTCTTGGTTTCAGTCACAACTCGTTAGTTTGGTTCAAATCCTATCTGTTAGGTAGGAAACAATGTGTATCTGTCGGTGACAACAAGTCAACTTGAAAAAACGTTATGCATGGAGTACCACAAGGTTCAATTTTAGGACCTCTCCTCTTCACTTTGTATGCTAATTGCCTTTCTTCCATTATCAAATTCTCCAGTTTCCATACATATGCAGATGACCTTCAAATTTATTTAAGCTGTCCCATAACAAAAATTAATGAAACTGTTGGAATAATGAATCAGGATATCAATTCGATAGTTGAATGGACAAAGAAAAATGGCCTTAAGCTTAATCCCATCAAAACACAACCCATTTTAATAGGATATTCTCGTCTTATAAATAATATTGACCTTGAATTGATTCACAAAATTAGTGAATGTAGCTCAGTTGAAAATTTAGGCATTATTATGAATAATACTCTTGACTGGTCAGAACAAGTGAACAAAACTTGTAAAAATGTATTCTCAGCCATGCACGCATTGAAGAAAATGCACGATATCCTCCCTAGAAACATTAAATTATTATTGGTTCAATCTCTTATCTTCCCACATTTGATGTATTGTAATTCTGTTCTCAATGATTTGCAAGTCACTCTGAATGATAAACTACAGCGTTGCCATAATTATTGTCTATGTTTCGTCTACTCTCTCCAACACCATGATCATATCACCCCAGCCCACATTGCTAGTTCAACATTAAAGCTTCCCGATCAAAGGTTTTTTCGCATAGTCAAGCTCGTTAGAGATATCTTGAAATATGGTAATCCGAACTATTTCAAAAATTATTTCATATTTGTCTCTGAAGGTAGGAGGATAGATGCTTCACACACTAGAACCGGAGAAAGTACTTTAAGGATACCCAATCATCGAACTACTATTTTCACAAAATGCTTCCTTGTTAGTGTCTGTCGTGCATGGAATGCACTTCCCATTACTATCAGGTCCTTTGAGAGCCGAGCGAGCTTCATCCTGACTTTAAGAAAACATCTTTTGGAGCAAATGACTGAAACCGTCCAGCCCTAGAACGATAACATGACTTTCTCCCTTCACCCATCCCTTCCATATAAACCCATCATAAAATCAATTGTATATAAACTCATATTAATAATAATAATAATAATAATAATAATAATAATTTATTTGAGATACATATGAGAGCACAAGGATAATATCCCATAATTGCTCTCTTAACACATAATACAAGTGAAACAATTTAAAAATGAATATTTAATACAAATATTGAAAGAAATGAAAAGTTTATGAAATTTTTACGAAAAGTCTTTCTGAAAAATATACATAACAGAAAATTTAAACACAATTTTTGATAGCAGAAAAAATAAACACAGCAAATAATAAAATGAAAATATGAAAATGAAATGAAATGAAAAAAAAAGTCTCTATGATTAAACAGAAGTCATTCTAGGAAGAGAGAGAAAAAAATAGTAACAAGAGGAAATAATTAAACACACAACTTAAGGAGTAGTAAAAAGCAAAGAGATCACTGTCACAGAAGACTTTCTCCAATCAAACTCCAACCATCAATGAGGGATTGACCTCAGCAACCCACTCCTCACCTCTCTCTCTGACCCAGCAAGCTGAACATTCAAACTCAATTTGTTCATCAATCTCTGCACTCTTATGAAAGGTGAGAAAAAATGGTGCACTGTTCTGCACCTTGGAGCCGCAAACAAGTTAGCATTCCGCCTATTGAATGCTGGAACACTGATATTCAGCATTGCAAGCAAGGTAGGAGAATTTACAGCACCATCCAACAATGCCCAAACAAACAAGACAGATGTTTTATCTCGACGCTGACGTAGAGACTCCAATAGGAAAAGATCCCTCAATCGCTGAGTTGGGAACCCCAGGGGACACGACCCACCAAACCTTCTGAAGTATAAGAACCTCATCAGCTTGTTCTGTACCCTTTCAATGACCCGAATGTTTTGGTCTGAGTGAGGACTCCAAACCATGGATCCATACTCCAAAGTGCTTCTTACCAAGGCATAATAGACACTCAGTATTGCCACAACATTGCTGAAGTCAGCTGCATTTCTCAGGACAAACCCCAGTAATCTGTTAGCCTTGGAAGACACAAATTCAATGTGAGAGGAGAAAGTAAGTGAACTATCAAATATGATTCCCAGGTCCTTGCAAGTGTTGACTCTGTTAAGAACCGCTTCACCAATCCTGTACGTGTAAGCAGAAGGACATCGTTTTCTAGAGTAGGTGATACACTTACATTTAGAAACATTAATTTCCAAGCTATTAGCATGACACCATGCAACTATGCGATCAATATCCAACTGTAATTGACAGCTATCATCCTGGCTACCAACCTCTCGGAATATCTTCATGTCATCAGCAAAAATCAGACACTTAGATGACAACTGAAGTGGAAGTTCATTGATTACCAGCAGGAAAAGGAGCGGTCCTAAGTTACTTCCCTGAGGAACCCCAGAGGTGCTGTAGTAATGGGGGGAATCCATCCCCTTGACAGTCACTATATTTGGCCTGTAGAGTAAATATGATCTGAACAAATTGACCAGAGAATCACTGAAGCCAAGACTAGAGAGGCGATACAGCAACACACTATGGCTTACTCGATCGAATGCCTTTGCAAAGTCGGTATAAACCACATCAACCTCTCCACCTGAGTCCAACACACTCGAAACAAACATTGTAAATTCGAGAAGATTAGTCAGCACAGACCTACCCCTTAAAAAACCATGTTGACAGTCAGAAATCATAGGAGTTACATGCCAAAACATCTTATTATATAGTATCTTTTCAAATATCTTAGAAAATACAGAAAGTAAACAGATTGGACGATAATTCTCTATTAGAGTCCTTTTCCCAGATTTGAAAATAGGGATAATATTGTTTAGAATACCCACTGCATGACTGCTGTATATTGCTGAATATTGATTACCCTTATCCACCATTAGTCTACTCTATTTCAATAATATTATTTTATTTGATTACATAATTTCAATCACTTTATTTATCATATGATTTGTTCTTAAATTTTCATGTATATTGAAACTTCTCTAAAATGTCTATTTGTGAACAGTTCTTTAGTCTTATAAATGAATGAACGTTCTTGGTAGAGAGTTACTGGGAAGGATATTTTTAATATTCTTTCCAAAGAATGGACATTGATATGTCCAAAGCTCTGCCAATTTATGTAGATGCATTACAATATTATCTTTTATAGTTATTCCAAATTGATTTTTTATATCATTGTACAGTCAATAATTAATTTCTTAGTTTATGCTATGTGAATTCATCTAAAACTTTGCTGTATTGTAAGCTATTGTATGAGTGTATAAGCCATTATATATTGTAATCTACATAAATAAAGTACTCAATCAATCAATCTCTCTCTCACTTTCTCTCTGATAAGAAATGTTAGCAGGCTAACATACAGAAGTTGAGCTCCCGTTTCAATCGGTGTTTTGAGTGGGTTATTGTAAACAGTTTTTCTTCAAATTTTGACAAGGTGTGCTTTGAATAGTATTACAGCCGATCGTGTGATTTGATAGTGGAAATCTCTTTTAGACGCGTGTATAATCCATTTTTAAAGTTTTACATTAATGTCTAAACCGAACACTCGTTTCGGATCCAAGGCCGTTGTTGGTGATAAGGCTGCATCGTCACCTGCCCAAAAGCAGCAGCAGCGTGCGCAACAGAACAAACAACAACAGAGAGGGGATACTAGCCGGCCTCACTCCTCTTCGTCTTGCTCGTCGGCTGCAGACGGCGTCCCCGTTGCCATGACGACCCAGAGCCAAGTCACCGAGGCATTGGAAGCGCTGCTACTCTGCGATGACTTCTGCGATCGGTTTGCGGCGAGAATAGAAGACCGTCTGCGTGACAGCCTATGCGCGACCGTCACCGCTGCATTGGAGGGCAAGCTTCAGGCTGCTGTTGAGAGGATCGACATACTCTCCAAGGAGAATGAAGCTCTGAAAAAAGGTGGAGCAGCTACAAATAGCCAGTGACAGCCGTTTGGATGGTTTCGCTCAGTATCAGCGGCGAAACAACGTGAGAGTGTCTGGCGTGCCAGAGACCGAGGACGACGAAGTATCGACGAGTGTGGTGGCCATGGCGGACCTCCTCAATTCCAAGCTGGGGTTGGCGATAAGGCCGGATGACATCGACCGGTGCCACCGCGTTGGGCGCAAAGCGAGGGCGAACGAGCAGTCTGGTGCACCACCCCGACCTTGGCAGGTGCTCATTAAATTCATCAGCTATCAGCGCCGCGTGTGATTTCATCCAGGCACAAGCTCAAGAGCACCGGAATTCCAAGCCAAGACACATCTTCTTAAGGCGAGTGGCTGACAAAGTCGGCTACAAGAACGTGTGGTCCCGTGATGGCAAAGTGATTTGGAGAGAAAATGGTAAAATTTTTACACACACTTTCAATGACCCAAATGATAGAATACAACTAGAAAACTCATAGAAACTGAGGAAGTGAGAAACTGAATAGGAAATTTGGTGAGTTGCAACTGTTTTCTTAAATTCTCTTCATCAAGTGATGATATGTATTCCCTTGAATTTTATTATAAGTTATCACCTCTAACAGAATTGCATTAATACCTTTTTTGATTCCTTCTCAATAAATTATGAATACTTTAATAGTGTATATCAGTCCAATAATATTTTATCTTTTTTCTCAAAGAAAACATGCTTTACTTTCTATTGCAGTTTTCTGGAGGGGGGAATTTCAATTACTATACCTCAATCTGCTATAATTTCATTTTCGATCATCATTTATATGGCCAGAATCCTTATTTCAATATGAGATCAATTGGAGATTCTTCCTGTTTAATTATCATACTGATATCTTGAAGATATGAATCTTGAATCAACTCTTGAATCAAATTGCTCAATTAGAAAACTATTCATAGTGTCATTGCATACGGTTTTTTGTACTGATATATAAATTTTCTCATTTCTTAATTATTAATATGTCTGATTTCATAAACGAGCTGAAGTCAATTTTTTGTGATCATTCAAACACACTAAAGATGTGTCATATCAACGCCCAATCTCTACCGGCGCACTTTGATGAGTTCAAATTGATGCTCTCACGTGTTAATATTGATGTTATTGCCATTAGTGAAACGTTTTTGAAGCCAAGTCTTCTGTCTAGCTATTTTGAGGTCCCTGGGTATACCCTATTCAGGAACGACCGAACCGGTAAGGGTGGCGGAGGTGTTGCTGTGTACATTCGATCGCAGTTTCCGGCCAAAGTAGTTGCATCGTCGCCCCAATTATACTCATGTTCACCTGAATTTCTGATGGTTGAAGTGACGGTTGGCTCAGAGAACTTGTTGGTTGTGGTTGTATATCGACCTCCCAAAGCAGGTAGATTGTTCATCCTTGAAAGCGACCTGGTTAATGTTATGCATAGGTATCAGCATGTAATCACCCTAGGGGATTTCAATGCAGACCAGATGAAGGATACATTTGAAAGTAGGCAGGTGAGGTCCCTATTTGAGTCAATGAATATGACAATTCTCGATAGTTCACCCACTTTCCATACTGAGACTTGCCACACGTTGCTTGATCTTGTGATAGTCAGTGATCCAGATTTTGTCCTATCGAATGGTCAAATGTCATTCAGTATGTCAGCTCATGATTTGATCTATATCATCTATAGTCTTGAACATAACATCAGATATACTTCAAATAGTAAAGACAGGAATCTGAGGGATATTGATCTGGACTGTTGCTTTGCTGATGCTGTGGAAAAGCCTTGGCATGATATTGTGCATTTGGATGATATCGATGATAAGGTGAATGCTTTCAACTCCATGGTTTTGTCAATTTTCGATCAACATGCACCGGAACGTGACTTCAAGGTCCAGCGTAGATCATGCCCTTGGTTTAATAGGGAGATATCTCTACTGAGGCATGAGAGAGACAAAGCTAGGCGCGACCATTCGAGGACCGGCTGCAGTGTAGACTTTGTAAGGTATAAGACTTTGAGAAACCAGTTGAGGTCAGTTTGTAGGAGAGCTAAAATCCAATATTATAATCGGCTATTTGATGGTAAGCAATCTACTTCAGATCTCTGGAAGAACATTCGGAAGGTTGAGATTGTCCCTCCGAAGTCAAGAACTACAGCTGTAAATGTGTCCTTGGACCAACTAAATAGGTCCTTCTCCACTCCGTCGCCGCCCTCTTCATTTTTTCACCATTATTATTGAACCATGCCATGATAAACCAAACCAATCACACACTTCCATGTGAAAAATTCTTCTTTGCTTACATCCCTCCTGAGAAAATCTCCTCAATTATCCTTTCAATTAGGAAAAATAATAAAGATGTTGATGGCATTCCAATAACGTTCTATAAAATTATATTACCCATTATCCTTCCGGCAATTACACACACATTCAACTTTTCCCTACAAATGGGAGTTTTTCCTTCACTTTGGAAGCACTCTTTAATATATCCCGTCCCTAAAGTAAGTAGTCCTTGCTCCCCTGAAAACTTCCGTCCTATCAGCATAGTTTGCACTATTTCTAAGGCGCTTGAGAGGGTGGTACATGAGCAGACGACATTATACCTGAATTCATTCAATTTCTTTGATCAAAATCAGTCTGGCTATCACTCATCGCATAGTACATCTACAGCTCTTTTGAAAATAACAGATGACATTCGTAATGCCATGGACAACCGTATGTTCTCTCTCCTTGTCACATTTGATTTCACTAAAGCTTTTGATAACGTTTGTCATTCAATTCTGCTACATAAACTTGCAAATCAATGTAATTTTTCTTCTTCATGACTCTCCTGGTTTAAATCCTACCTAAGCAATAGGTATCAACGTGTGAGAGGAGCTGATGGCAAAACTTCAGAGTGGTTACCTGTTGTAGCAGGCGTTCCTCAGGGAACAATACTTGGTCCCCTCCTCTTCTCTATTTATATGAATAATCTCCCTCAAATTTTTCATGACATATCATACCATATTTATGCTAATGACCTTGTGTGTTACAATAACTTTCCTTCCGACAGTGCTGCTGACTCTATTGCCGCGATGAATGTTAACATTCAGAACTGTCACGGCCTCAAGACTTTGGAACGATCTGCCCAATGATGTTATTTTTGCGGCAACCTTGGGTATGTTCAAGTCCAGGCTTGTTGCTCTGTTGAATGAGAATACATAGATATGTTTTTAGCCACAATCTTTTTGTAGATGTTGTGAATACTTTTTTATTGGAAATTTGCAATAATCGTTGTACAGTAACAATATTATTTTGCTTGTTTTGCTGGAGTATTGGAGCGTTTGATTGACACCTCCTAATACCTGTAAATCATAATATCCAATGGCATTTTATTTTCGTTTATTGTATGTATTATTATGCATCTTACATTTTTTGTTAATTATTTTAGAGTTATATAGAATTATTATCTAAGTATTATCATATATCTTATTATTATGAGAATGTAATAGAATAATTCATGTTATGTAGCTGTGTTATCATTTAAGATGATTTGTAAAACTGTAATTTTGTAACCATGTTACCATAGGCGACAAGCCTAGTAACGATTGTAAAATAAAATCTATCTATCTATCTATCTATCTGACGGATGTGAATCCAGTAGGCTTTTTGAGGTCCGCTGAAGTGCAGTTTCATTATCAGATCTTTCAACGCCACTTAAAAGTAATTGTGCTTTATTTGTAGTTTCTTTTATATTTTATATATTATCCATGTTTTACTTTTCTTCTTCATCTCTTCTCCCTGTCCCCTTATTTTTCTTTGTCTTATGACAATTCATTGATTGAAAAAGGTTGTCATACTCGATATTATCCTGTAAAAATAGATACAAAAAAATTGTGATTCAATTCCAGCTTCCTCAATAAAATTTCACACAAGTAGACAAAAATAATATAAAAATAAGTTGATTTTTATTGAATAAAAAATTGAAATATGTTTATTCTACAGCTAATAACAGTTTTTGGGAAACACCGATATTATTATATTACAGTACTAGTACTTTCTTGCTATAGGTTCAACCAAATTCTTCATAGAAATAGAATTCTTCATTAATAACATTACGGTGCTCACAGAGTTTTTATTTTCGACTATTCTAGAGTCCCCGCGAACCGTTTTACCAATTCGAGGGCTCTGAATCCGAATCTGAAATCAAAATTTTGTTATCTCGATTTTTAGGCGATTTAGATTTTTGGTAACTACACGTGTCCGGCCGGGAGAGCCTACACACTCTCGGATTTCGCCCAAGCCGAGCCGAGCCGAGCCGCGCCAGTAGCCCTGGACGGATTTGGCTCGGCTCGGCTCGCAATAATATCGCCTACACACTCACGGATTTCTACCTAGCCGAGCCAAGACAGGCCAAATCCGCGAGCCAAATCCGTTAGTATTTCTAGTTAGAATTGGATCCAATGTTAATAAAATTGATATTGGAGTATTATGTATGTGTTTTGCTCATGGTATTTATTGACTTCTCATAGGAACTAAAGCTGCAGTCGTCACTGAACTCTGACTTCAACTTGGTTGATATAGACAATTATTTTTAAGACACTACTCACACTACCGCGACTCAAATCGCGAAGCTCGATTTGTGCGCCAAAATAATGGAAAAATGAATCTCTCAGATGCCAGCCATTACGCGTAGCTAAGGAGGACATTTCAACGTTATCGTATTCCATTGATAACCGTATTCATAAACCTTTCAAACAGAAGATAAATCTCTTCAATATGTAATACACAACTTCTTCTATTCAGTTTTAAAGGTAGGAAACGGTTAATGAGAAATCTGTAGCTATTAATCTGTATCATGTGCAATAGAAAATATATCAAGCTATCTTATTGCTTAATATCACTTGGTACAGTCCAAATTTTCTTTCAAAATTTGTACTATTGCATAAGTATAACTAATATTATTGTATTAATTCACAGATTGCTATTCTACCTCAAAGGAAAGACAGTTGGAGTGAAATTCCGAGGAACTCGTGATCTTCCATCTCTTACTACATTTATTAATATCCAGCTTGGAAGCGATAGAGAGGCCAGTGAATCTCATCGATTTTCCTAAATAAAAATACTGTTCTCGAATTAATCAATAATTTATTGAAATATTTGGTTATCAAAATCATATAAATTGTCAATAGGTAAAGCAATGGAAAGGAATGAAACGAATATCTAGATTGAGTTTATTAGTCATGACAAAGAATCAATTATCTTTCAGTTATGTTCTGTCTCACCATCGTATTAGCTCGGTGCCACGTAAGTGTTTTTCATATTTTATTTCGTGTCATTAGACATGTACATTCAGTTTTAACTCAATTTATAACTGCCAATGAAGCTGTCAGTATTAAATTATTGTGCAATAAGCATTGCATACTTGATTCTCCTAGCAATAAATCTATCAAAGCAGAAGTGAGCTAATTGTGTAGTATTTGTTCCATGTTATGTCATACTCTGTACAAAAGATGGAAGAATATATTCTTATACTTTTTAAACAAGTAGAATATAACTGTTCCTCAAGGAAGATCTTGACCAGAAAATATGATACTTTTGTAAAATAAGTTGGCAAACTTCTATGGAATTAAAATGAATTAATTTTAACTGATGAATAAAATTTTAAGAACTCCGGTAAAATTAATTTGGCAAATTTCAGTATTTTCCCATTTTTTATTGAGACGTGTGCAGATTTTTAAATTTCGTTGTAGGCCGATGCTATTCTAAACTTGATAAGATTTACTCAGCTATTACCGTTTGGAATTCTCCTTATTTCTCGATATTATGAGCTAGTGATAATATCAAGGGAACTCATGAATAATCATCAGCTTTTGTTAGAGTTCATTGTCATGACTTTTCCACTTACATCGTATTCATAATATTATCTGTATTCCAGGCCTTGAACCTTATCTGTGCGAATAAATTCATAATGATTGTTACCTGATTATACTTGATAAATTTGATTTTGTCTTATGAATCAAATTTTATTAATCCGAATTTTTCCATAAACTTCAGTTAGAATAAATCAAAGTGTTAGATTGGAGTCAAATTTCGTTTAAAAAGTCATTACATTTTTAAATACTATATTATTTTATAAAACAACCGAAACAAAGGTTCTACTTTTTACATAAATATAATCTTTTTATAAACAGAGTGAGTCATATGTATGGGAACGCTTCAATAAATTGGACATTGTTGTAGATATAATACTGTAACTTTCAGGATAAATTATTGGTCAAATACTCTACCTTTTGACGTACAACTAAATTCCAACTCCTCATAAGGGGGTGACTTAGGGGTTGTAACTCGAATATTTTAAATGTAAACACCCAATGTGTGGTACATCATTTTAAATACCTTTTTGAAACAAAAAAAAATGGCATCGAAAAAAATGTTCTATGATACTTGTATCTAAAATGGCGGCTGATTGAAGTTTTAGTTTTTGATGAAATGAGGGGTAGTAACTCAAATATTTTTGAACGTAAACACCCATTGTGCAATACATCATTTTAAAGGCATTCTCAAAACTAGAAAGATGACATCAATAAAAATGTTCTATGATACATTTATCCAAAATGGTTGCTGATTGAAGCTTGAGTGTTTAAAGAAATAATTGATAAATTTTAATCAGCTGCCATTTTGGATAAAATAATCATAGAACATTTTTACTAATGTCATCTTCCTAGTTTTGAGAAGGCCTTTAAAATGATGTATTACACAATGGGTGTTTACGTTCAAAAATATTTGAGTTACAACCCCTCATTTCATCAAAAACTAAAACTTCAATCAGCCGCCATTTTAGATACAAGTATCATAGAACATTTTTTTCGATGCCATTTTTTTTTTGTTTCAAAAAGGTATTTAAAATGATGTACCACACATTGGGTGTTTACATTTAAAATATTCGAGTTACAACCCCTAAGTCACCCCCTTATGAGGAGTTGGAATTTAGTTGTACGTCAAAAGGTAGAGTATTTGACCAATAATTTATCCTGAAAGTTACAGTATTATATCTACAACAGTCTCCAATTTATTGATGGGTTCCCATACATTTGATTCACTCTGTATGTTTAAAATACATTGTGTGTCAAAAATTGAAAACAAGCTCTATGTTCTCAAATTATTCTACTAATTCTGGTTTTATTTTTGGCTATTATGATACAAAAAAACAACAATTTCTGTACAAGCTTATTCCTGGTAATTTTTTTTATTTTTGTTGAAATTTGTCAATGTTCAATTTGATTGTTGTATTAACAGGTTAGCGAAGAAGAAGTGGGAGAAAGTGAGCAGAAGCCCGAAGTGACATCAGGACTGGTTGAGTTGACTGAAGACACTTTCCATAAGCACGTCAGTCAAGGTCATCACTTTGTCAAATTCTACGCTCCTTGGTGCGGACATTGTCAGGTAATTGATTCTCAACTATTTCAATATCGTAATGTTGATAATAAAATTTGACTAAGAAGCAAAGCATATAATATGAAACTTAATTGTATTATGATTATAATGTTTTATAAAATAAATAAATTAATTAAATAAAGAGAAAATTAAATTATTGGTGCAAATTGAAACTAAAATATGTATTTGGTACTTGTAAATACTGTAAATGTGTATGCTGTATTTGAAATGTGAAAAATAGGCATTAGTGGAATAACAGGCAATTACTGGGCTATGATTTTATTTAGGTTTGGATAAAATGCATAAGTTTTCAATTTCTTAATTTCATTAGAATCATTCTCAACCACTTAGTATTCAAACTATGTTTTGGAAACAAATAGGGAACTTGACACCTCTCTGGTATACTGTAATAGCTTTTCTGATAGTATAGATTGAGATTCCACCTCTCAATCACTTTTCTTCCTCTTTATTTATTTCAGCAGAATTTTCTTGAAACAAGTAATGCTTATTCATGTTCCATTTATGAAGGAGTTCTGTACTATCTGCGTTGAAAGCAATATGCTTAGCTCAGCAGCAAAGAAGAGTTAGATCATTTTCTATCATAGTTGCTATTTAAGCATTCTAGTAAATTATTTTGAGTACTTGTAACTTCATATGAAACATTCTGCATATATGTTATATTTGAAAGTGTGTGTGTGTGTTACAGAGATTGGCACCGACATGGGATTTGCTAGCGAAGGAGTTTGAGAAAGAGCGAAGTGTGACTGTGGCCAAGGTGGACTGCACGCAACACCGCCCCGTCTGCCAGAGCTTCACTGTCAAGTCCTACCCCACTCTTTTGTGGATTCACAATGGCAAAATGGTCAGTTTATATTTTGATTATCATCCATATTAAGACTTGTATTATATCACGATATATTCACATTGATTATCATGCACAGTAAGACTCGTATTGTGTTGTAATGCCAGTCTGAGACACCAGTGGTATCCGTATGTAATAGCAGCAATTCGGTTTGGTACTCTGTGGTGATTCTCAGAGACAAGTGGTGTCCCAGATCTGGTGTTCACGAGTGACACGTGTTGGTGTCTCCAGCCCTGGTGAACCAGCCCTTTGCTGGGACAAGTGGTGTCCCAGATCTGGTGTTCACTGGTGACACGTGTTGGTGTCTCCAGCCCTGGTGAACCAGCCCTTTGCTGGGACAAGTGGTGTCCCAGATCTGGTGTTCACTGGTGACACGTGTTGGTGTCTCCAGCCCTGGTGAACCAGCCCTTTGCTGGGACAAGTGGTGTCCCAGATCTGGTGTTCACTGGTGACACGTGTTGGTGTCTCCAGCCCTGGTGAACCAGCCCTTTGCTGGGACAAGTGGTGTCCCAGATCTGGTGTTCACTGGTGACACGTGTTGGTGTCTCCAGCCCTGGTCAACCAGCCCTTTGCTGGGACAAGTGGTGTCCCAGATCTGGTGTTCACTGGTGACACGTGTTGGTGTCTCCAGCCTGGTCAACCAGCCTTTGCTGGGACAAGTGGTGTCCCAGATCTGGTGTTCACTGGTGACACGTGTTGGTGTCTCCAGCCCTGGTCAACCAGCCCTTTGCTGGGACAAGTGGTGTCCCAGATCTGGTGTTCACTGGTGACACGTGTTGGTGTCTCCAGCCCTGGTCAACCAGCCCTTTGCTCTAATCTAATACAAGCCCAAATAAAAGTAGTGAATATTTTTTTATCATTGAAGTGTTTCAATTGTTTTAATCAGTAAGTAAAATAGTATTCGATAGTATTCTTTTTGTTTCTTTGTGATGATGGCACTTGCGTCTATTAATTGTCCGTGGATGATGTGTTAGATGCATGGCAAGATGCATGTACTAAGTGCAGTTGTTATAACATATTTTATTCAGTGAATAATAGATGGCCTATGATTGGCGTGAACTTTGAAGTTAAGAAATGATGCTCACTGAGGGTGAAAGTTGTTTTGTGATGGTTTGTGAAACACAACCGCTGTTTACTATGTGAGTGTTTTTTTCTACTTTGAAATTCTTTTAAATCAATTCAAGATATTATTATAAGCTGTAATTAGGATAATATTGATAGGAAATATATTATTACGTTGTGTTATCTTCGTGATTTATTTATCAATTAGTTGAGCTGTGAAGAATTCAGATTTAATCAATGAGATTCTAGTGACCATGAAGTTGAATTTTCTGTGTCAATTTTTATTGTGAGAAATTTATTTTTTAATCGAAAAATAATTTCCTTACATAAAGATTTTGCTAACTTGCTTCCGGGACGACAGTCTGTTTCCAATTTTATGCAGGGTTGAGATATTCTCACGGAACTGCATTAACTCCGTTACCAATGGAAAATGTACTAATATTTGAGAATATTTCAAACTTGCATTTCCTGGAATTATGCTCAGACTCCACTTGGAACAGTCGTATCGTTGGTGGAGAGGGAACATAATTTGTGTGAAAAGTGTAGGCCTAGTCCCAATCAAGCCGCGAACCGAAAAACATTAAAATTTATAGTTAGCTTGACTTTCCAAGTTGGGGCTTTGTCCACTTGGAAGATGTAGTTGTGAATAATTTTTTTCATTGAAAGTCATAGAAACGAATTTGTTAAAATTAAATATTTTTCTCTGCGGTATTATGTTGAAGTAGTCTATTAATTATTTGAAGTGGAAGTGAGATTGTTTACTGAAAATTTATATCAGTGATAGAATCGAAATATTGGTATAGTGACAAGTTTTGATCATATTAGGATTAATAGTTTCAACCATTATATTTTCTAGCTCATTAAAACCCTTAATTGACCGATTCCCCAATTATTGACTGAAGCGAAGCTGAGGTCTTAGTTTCGACTCGATCGGCTTTTGTCTGTTTGTTTGTTTGTTTGTACCGCAGTTACAGTCGCAGTTATTGTCCGATTTGGATGAAATTTGATATGCAAGTTCTTTGAAACAAGGCGCAGAAACGTATCTGTAACGATTTTTGGTAAGACCTCCGGTTTTTTTGTAATATTTAAAAAACCTTAAACTAACCTCAAAAGTTACTTTTTCGTATCTTTGAAGATACAGCAATTCATGCTCCTACTTTTTCGCCCTTCTCATTAGATTGGAAGTTGTATTCATGAGCGAGGTCTACTGTTCGCAGAACTACTAGTTTATTTGTAGTAGTGAAATGAGTAAAATCCACACTATCTTCTTAAACCGTTGAAGCTCCAGATCAGTTATTGAATCCTTTTAGGCAGTTTTCATGCTCAATGAAATTTCACCGATTATTTTTGTTTTGTTGTTTCTAGTAGATCAATTCACTCAATAAACTTTGAAAGTTAAAAGGGAGCAAAACTTTCTTGTTTATCGAGTTTCATGACTTCTCTAATATTTAGAGATCTTCTACCTCCTTCTGGCGGCTACAATGCTATTTGTAAAGATATTTGCAAAAAAGATAGACAAAAAACTCGAAACTTTTTTATATGAAACTCAAATAAACTAACAATTTAACTTCATACTTTATCATGTCACCCAATTTTCATTTGAAATGTTCGGTTTTGATTCAAATAATAAATTGCATAGGCCTAAGGCTATGAGTAGTAAAAAGGGAGAAAATAACTACTAAGAATAAAAAAGCCCACACAAATTGAAGATTCCAAACAAACTTGTGTAGCCTTGTATGGTTTATCCTTTTTAATTGGGGAATTTTGATTTAAAGTATTTTTCAAACTAAATTCATTCATCTGGGAAACTTTTTGAATCGTTTCGAAAAACTTTAGAGTGATAATGTTCAACTTTGCACTTTTCTGTTTGTTTTAGGTGGATACCTACAAAGGTCCTCGTGGTATCGATGATCTGAAGGACTATGTCACGAGTAAAATCAACTACAACTGGAAACAGGACGAAGAGAAGAATGATTCTCTTACTGAAACCGAAAAAGAAGACAGTGGCTCTGAAAAACTATCTGTTCTAGAAATTACCGGAGAGACTTTCGACTCCAGTATAGAACGTGGCTTCACTCTAGTCAAATTTTATGCACCATGGTAAGTTTGGATTTCATTCTTATGTGTATTATGGATTTTATCTACTTATATTGCATTCTATACAATTTATAATTGTAAAAAAATTATCTTTGGCTATGGAATTTGAGTGAAATTTTAATATTTCTAAATATTGTTCCATATTTTGGTGAATTGATTTGGTGTTAAGAATGTAATTGAACTCAAAAACTCAAAATTCCAGTTATTTTATCGAAATAATTATATACATTCGCAACGGATACGCTGGCTTGGACATGTTGAGAGGATGAATAGAGAAAGGTTGTCAAAGGCCATATTGAAGGCAAGAATTGAAGGCACAAGAAGGAGAGGGAGACCAAGGAGAAGGTGGCTGGAGGATGTGGAGAGAGATCTGCGAGTGTTGGGAATTAGGGGATGGAAGAGAGTTGCTGGTGATAGAGACTGATGGAAATGAATTGTCATAAAGGCCAAGGTTCACATAGGACTGTAGTGCTAAAGGAAGAAGAAGAAGTAGAAGAGAGAATTATAAACATATACATAGATATGTATATGTAAAGACTTAACATATCTAATATAGGAGGATACAGCGAGTTATGTAATAATTTGGTATTTCTAGTATGTAAACAGAATTTCATGTATTGCATTACTTGTAATAGGTTCCAGTTCATCAATCATGTGAACTGTTTCAATTTTCTATTTGATTGTTTGATAGGTGTGGACATTGTAAGCAATTGGCTCCAACGTGGGAGGAACTGGCGAAAAAATCATTCCCAACCATTGACGTGACTATTGCCAAGGTTGATTGCACCTTGGAAGTCAACAAAGAACTCTGCAATGTACAAGAGGTGAATTATCTTTCAAATAGTTATAAATCGTCGAAATATAAACACAATGACATTTCATTCATTATTATAGATTGAAGAGAGAAAAATAAATAAATATGGATATTGAATCAGATCTTATAGATTTGAATACTTTATTTTAAAAGTTTGTCGAAATGAAGTTCTGTTAAATATATAGTGCCCTTCCATGTAGGGAAGAAAATACTGTACCATAATAAATTATTGCTCAATTTAGGAAACAAACAAAAATAATAATTACATATCATATCTTATTGTAATAACAAAATTCAGTGTAATACTGTATTAATCTCATACTATTCTTGGAACTTGGAAGATTCAATTATATTTTATATACATTAATTTATATTTTTATTTATACATTAATTCATAAGGATTGAGAATTAATTCTTCAATTACCATAACCTCAATTAATTACAATGCTGTAAATCACGTTGTCAGTCAAATGTTATCATGTCACTATTAATTGACATGTTTTGCGTAACCAAAAACACAATAAAAGCTTTTTCACAAAAGAATATACTCTGATAATTTCATGAGGTGAATTCATGTAATCTATGGATTTACTCCTCTGAGAACTATCATCCATCCAGCTCTTATTTCATATGTTTTATGTTACAGGTCGACGGTTTCCCAACTATATTCCTGTACCGTAACGGCAAGAAAATCTCTGAATACAATGGGTCTCGAAGTTTGGACGATCTGGTCGAGTTTATAAATAGCAATTTTCACGACGAACTGTGATCAGTGTTACTAACTATATATTACAACTGTCTACTTCCTCATAATTAGTATCCAGCATTTGCTTTTGATATTCTTTGGTTGGTTGTTGTGAAGGAGTTCGGGATGTTTTATGATTTGAACAATTTATTAGTATCTAAATGAATTTAACTAAGAAAGCACAAAATACCTTGAGATACATAATATTTTGTCCTCATAGTTCTAGGAAATAATTAGCGAACTAATGTTCTGTTTCTCGTGTACAATTGTAAGAATGATGATTGTGTAGCGACTAGTTTATTGAGACTAATTAATCGTCATTTTGAAATGCGTGTTTGAGCATAACTTTTATTTTTAATTCATGTTATTATTTATTTCGTAAGGAATACAATATTCAGGAACGGGAGAAGAGACGTTCGCTCAAAACTTATTTTTTTATAGAATTTAGTCAATTATTAATGGTTTACGGTAATATCCAAATTTACATTCACATCACAGATTTACACCCAAGAAAATCAAACCTAGATTAGATTATTAGCAGTGAACTTGAATTGATTATAGAAATAGGTTGACTGAGTCAGATAAATGCGCTATCAATCATTCAAGCTGGATTCCTACATATGAGTATCAGAATCCGTGCCCGATTTATGAAAATATTCTTCCCATGTGTTCTAATGAGACTATTTGTACTCGCTTGGCCAGACTTGGTGAGAATATGTCTATTAGAACTCATGAAGAGAATATTTTAACTGAACCGGACACGGACTCTGATGTGGAAATTCAGCTCAATAGACTGATGCCGAATTCAGTTTAGATATCATCACAACAGACTGATAATTATTCCTATTCTTATGGCAGACTGAGTCTTTGTGAAGTTAAGACTAAGTTTGTTTATGTTCCAGGCAGACAAGTATTGTTATGTATTCAGATTTAAACAGATAAGACATAGACTGACAACTGATAGCTTACGAATACCGGAGTCAATGTCAGTGTACTTAAATGAAGAATCTAAAGATGTTGCGAACTTTGAAAAATATTCAAAATTATCAAAGACAGATATTTGAAGTTTGTTGGATATTTCACAACTCTTTCATGTTCAGTTCATTAGCTGTAAATTTGGATCCTTCGCATTTCACCAATCTATTGATTATTTTGACGAATTTATGATTGAAAAGAGATACTCCCAGAAAAGTTTAGGAAGCTATGATTAAAATCCACGTGCAATTACGATAGTTTAGTTTTGATTTTGAGCATCACTCTTGTTTTCAAAGTGAAACTCGTTAATGACTGTTGAAATTACCTAGAATAAAGTATGTAAGGAATGCACTTGAGATTACTAGTTACTCGTAGTAGTTTTATTGTTGATAATTAGGAAATTTCAGTGCCATAATACAAAAAATGTATATGAATGTCTCTGCAAGTCTACAGTGATATGATAATTATTGTAATATTGGGTTTCTCAGTCGGTAGTCATTGATATATACTGCGATTAGTAGAGACATACATAATTGGGTATTCATCAGTGTATTGCAATTAATAATCATTGACCTAATTGTTACGAATAGCACAGGAAAAACTCACTTGAAAATTAGTTTATTATGGCAATTTTATTATTAGAATGTTTCTGTTAGGTCTTACTCGTGTTGTGTCTTGTGTAATAAAAAATTCTTTTCAAATGAGTATTTTTTATCTAAGCTACATGCATCCAAGTAAAATAATACTTTATGTACTATTTTGTTAAAATCTTCCGATTTCTGCGTGATGACCTTGGAGCTTTTTAAAAGAAAACGACTGGAAACAATGATTTTAATATCTTAATCGACAGTGATAATGATTCACTTGATTCAACTAGTGAGTAATGCCTAGTCCACATGTTGGCCAAGTCTCTTGCCCAGCCTGTTAAACCAACGTAGGTCGATGAAGGCCATTCAAGGCCAGCGCTGGCAAACCACCCATCCACACACTGACACTGGTAGACATTGACCTTCATTGGGCTAACTTGTAGATATAAAATAATTTGAATAATTCGAGATTTAGAAACACCACAGCAATCATTTCAGTTAAACTAAGTAAAGCTCATCAGAATTCAAGCCAACTTGCCATAAATTTGTGGAGCAGTACTACTAAAATCCTTCACCCATAAAATTGAAATCAGCTCTTTTGGATTTTGAACCCACCAATAACTGTAAATCTATTTATATCTCATCATCAAAATTATCATCTTGATTATTTTGAGCATGACGATAAAGAAAAATGATTTTTGTATAAATTCAATGAAGGATGAATGAGAGATAACCAAATATCTGTTGAGAAGATTTTATTGAGCAGTTTGAAGGAGAATTGTGAGGCAGGGGCAAGTGAGAAGTGAATTTCATTAGTCACATTCTGCGGCCAGGCGGCCTTCCTGCTCTCAACTTGAAACCAGCTTCCTTATAATACTCAAACTTACTTTTCAACATCCAAACGAATTCTTACCCGGTTATTAATATCGAGATTAAGATTCGAGAAACATTTTCTTATATGACTGAAAGTGCTCCTAACTTTTTTAATATAACTCCCTTTCTACTAGGCAACATCCCATTGATCATTATTATTGCATTCCATGCAATAAAGTCTTTTGAGTAATCCACGTGGCGGCGCTATCAAATGAATTCAGCGTTCGTCTATCAAAAGGATACATCTTACCTCACTTATTTTTTGAATATCAGTTTATGAAGCGGGCTAAAATAAGTGCACTAATTTGAGAGTTATTGAAAAATTATTGCCATGAATACCAAAAGTATTCACTTTTATCAATTCATACAATATATTAAAATAATCAACAATTAAAGTATCAAAAAATACCTGCAAAGACATAACAGGTACATAAAACGTTTAAAAATTAGTAATATCAAAAAAGAAAAATAGTATCTACTGTCTACTATAAGAGGCTATTACATATTATTATCTTGAGTTGATAGAGAGATATTCAAATCAATCGAATTGCTTTACATCATTGTCTCTCGTAAACCATTGATAAAAAAATATATTGAAAAATACATACAGTAATAATAAACAGATAAATACCTACATCAAATAACATCAATCAGAAAAATGTTGAAAATATAGCATCAGTTTGTTTTAATATTCATTCATCAATACAATTCCTTAAGACAAGGTTCGGTCCCTAATAAGAAAACGATTAAGTTCAAAAGAAGGCGAAAGCGAAATTTTCTGTCCGGTTACTGGATTTGACAGAAATAACTGAAAAATGTAAAATTAACTAAAAATACCACTCTGTATCTAGCAGAAGGAAATTTTGCATCAAAATTGGTTCTGGACTTCTCTTATGTATCCAAACAATATAAATTATTAAAAAATCAGAACTACAATATTAATTGCAAGCACACCCCCTTTTTCGTCTATATTGACTGGACAACATGGAAGCGCTAGCGTTCGAACTTTGATCCCCCCTTATCATTCCCGATTTCATTAATTGCTCATCATTCCCGATGGACGCGAAGATTTTCCAGAATCGTATGATAATAATTATCATATAACAGATTTATTCTGTTATAGAATTCAATATTAGATACGGTAATCATATGTTAGAATATACTACTTTTGAGTAAAATAATATTAGAGGTACGGTAACTTTTCAATTCCTTCTTGCAAAGCAATAATTGCCTATTATAATAGATCCCTGCAAGTCCTCCAAGGAAAGTAATATTGAGAAAATTCAGCAAATTCACAATGCTGTAACTATATAATCAGTTAGAAATGATTATATACATACCACGTGTTTTGTATGAACTGTTAAGTTTGCAATCAATTATAAGAACACTTGTTTTCATTAGTACACTCTTTAATAAATTTCATCAATTCAAATCATTAATGATAATCAATTTCACATTACACATTGTTATTAAAGTCCACCATCTTAACTGACAGACTGGCGCTCCAATCACAGGTGCACCAACCCAACATCTTCCCCTTTCAAAATTTTACAGATAACTTTTATCTGTAAATAAGTTACAGATAAGTTACAGTTACATTACATAAGTTACAGTTACATTACATAAGTTACAGTTGCATTACATAAGTTACAGTTACATTACATAAGTTAGAATTAATTTTACTGATGTGTACAACACATCATTAAACTGGTTACAAATTAAGTTTTAATGGTGGTTTTATCTGCCGACCATAGCGTGAGGTTTTTCTCTCCCCATTATTGTAGTCAATTCCAGCATTAACCATTCCATTACCCTCATTCTCTTGTTCAACATCCTCATTTTCATCAACAATAGTCCCATTCCCTACATGATTCCTTTGATCAACTGAAGTGAATTCCTCATAAAATTTGGTGGTAGTATTTGGAAAATTTGCCCTGCACTTGATATATTTTTTCAAGAAATTAATATTTCTTCTTACCACATTACCATTGACATTTGCAACTAAATATGCCCTCGGAACATCATTCAGTTTCTTTATAATTGTAGCTTTCTCCCAAATTCTAGTAAATGTATTAAATAGTAACACAATTTCCCCAGGAGCAAAAGAATGCTCATTTTTTCTGCAAGTTTTATCATAGTTTGTTTTCATCTTCAATTGATTATTTACAATTTTGTCACCAACCTGTTCCATCAAAGCTGATGGCATGTTGGTGATAGGCAAACGAGATCTCAGTGACCTACCCTGTAGTAAGTGTGCAGGAGAAACACCCAAAGAAACCACTGGTGTGTTATTATAATTGAGAGTCCCCAGCTCAAGATTTTTGACACCACATTTTCGCACTATGCTTTTAAAGATGCCTACAGCTTTTTCTGCTAGCCCATTTGATTGTGGATAGATGGGACTACTATGCACAACTTGGAACGACCAATCTTTTGCAAATTGTTTAAACTCATAGCTGGAAAATGGCACATGATCAGAAACTACAGTGACTGGTATTCCAAACCTTGAAAATATTTTCTTCACTTTAGCAATGATTTCTGATGAAGACTTACATTGTAAAGACTCAATCTCTAACCACTTGGTATAGTAATCTTGAAGTACTAAATATGGTTTCCCCCCAAACTCAGCAATATCAAGTCCAACTTTGTGAAATGGCCTATCTATTACCTCATGACTGATCATGGGTAACTTGATCAATGCCCGTGCATATGTTTGACAAATATGACAACATTGGAAAAAATTCTTTATATCACTGGACATACCAGGCCAATAGTACAGTAATTTAGCTTTCATTATTAATTTAGCATAGCCCAAGTGTGTTTCATGTAATATGGACAGAATGTGCTGTCTCATACCGCAAGGTACTAATAACCTATCATCCACAAAGCATAACCCATATTTGACAGTGATATCATTTTTCATATTAAAATAATGCCTCAAGTCATCCAAGTATAACTTATCCTTATTGTCAGGCCATCCATTAGAATAGAAATCCTTAATGCAAGACAAACACTCATCTTTATCAACAGCTTGTTTAAATCTCACCATCTCATCAGGTGTCATACTTAAGACAATTCCATGATCAGGACTAACAACTGAATGTACAAACACTTTTTCAAACCTACTAGAATCTTCAAGACTTTCCTCACATTTCTGGGAATCTCTACTCAAGTAATCAGCTATATGCATGTACTTACCCTGAACAAACTCTAATTTCAAGTTATAAGGAAATAACCTTTCTTTTAATTTCTTCAATCTATTATTAGCAACCTTACACATATTTTTTGTACAAATAGATAAGAGAGGTTTATGATCTGTTTGAACTTTAACTAGAGATCCATAAATATATTCATGAAATTTTGAACACGCAAACCAGATAGCTAACATTTCTAACTCTATTTGCGCCCATGACTCTTCATTGGAGTGCAAACTTCGAAATGCATATGAAATTATCCGCCCTTCTTGCATAATACAACAACCTAATCCCGTCCTGGATGCATCTGTTTGAATAATCAATTCTTTGTTGGGATCAAAGCTTGCAAGCACAGGGGCCATTGAAAGACTCTCCTTGATTTTATCTACAGCTTTGGAATGCAACCCAGTCCATACAAATAACACATTATCTTTTAATAATTCTCGTAGAGGAGCAGTTAAAGTTGCCATATTGGGCAAAAATTCTCTTACATAATTGACAAGTCCTAAAAACTTTTGAAGTTGCTTCTTGTTACTAGGATAAGTCAATGTCAGAATGGCAGATACACGTTCTGGATCAATAGCCATACCATTAACATCAAAAATATGACCTAGAAACTTGACTGTATCAACACAGTATTGAATTTTTTTCAAATTGAATTTAATATTATACTTGCGTGCTCTTTCAAATACCTCAATCAATATGTTATTCATTTCATCCCTAGTTTGAGCAGAAATAAGTATGTCATCAAAGTACAATACTACACCAGAAATATCTCCAAAATACTTATTAACTAATTTCATAAATGCCTCTGGTGCTACTGCCAAACCAAAAGGCATTCTCTTAAAACTAAGAGTCCCAATTGGACTTGCAAATGAGCACAGCTTACTTGATTCTTTAGTAAGTGGAATGTGATAAAATGCATCTTTAATATCTAATAAGCTATACAAACGTTTACCTTTCAACTTGGGGTGTATTTCACCAAGAGTGGGAATTGGAAATTTTTCAATTACAACACTTTTGTTCAATTCTGTTGGACTTGGACAAACTCTCAGAGATTTATCTGGTTTCTCCACAATAACTACATCATTTAACCATTCAACTGGTTCATCTGTTTTGCATAAAATACCTTCATCAATCAAGTTATTCAATTTTCTAATATAAGCATCCTTGAGCTTGTGTGGAACTCTATTATATGTGACAGTGGCTGGGGTTACATTATCTTTCAATTTAATACTATAAGAATCATTCACTTTACCCACCCCATCAAATACATCACCATATTTATGAATGAAATCATCTTTAGTTTTCAAATTAATTGTGACCTGGTCTGAATTTACGATAGAATTCGCATTTACTTCAACAGCCTCAAGCCGAGCAATCAACCCTAACCTAAAACAGGTCGACCTACTCAATAGTGGTTCTATGGATTTCAACCCATCAGATGGTGTAGTATCATCAACTACAAAAAAATCACTGAAAATGGTGCAACCTTTACACTCAAATGTGAGTTTTACTTTTCCTACAATCTTAATACTACCACCTCCATATGCACTAGCAACTACATTAGCCTGTTCCAAAGTCGGTGCTGGCACATAATACTTCAACATTTTACTATATAAAGAGTAAGGTATAGTATTGATATCTGCCCCAGAATCTAACTTAAATTTTACATTACAACTTTGAAACTTCAAGTACTCTCTCCAAGGTTCATCTGTATTTGCTTTTACTACATTTAAATCAACAGTCTCTACAGCAGTCATTTGTTTTCGGCACCCAACTACAAAATGACCAAACAATCCACATCTGTTACATGTTTTCCCATAAGCTGGACATGCTCTAGGTTGATGTTTTCGACCACACTTTTTACAATCATACGGCAGTCCGGCAGGTGAAGGTGATGAAATCTGCTTACCTGGAGTCTTCTTCCATCGTTCAGTCTTCGATTGTGAGTGATGTTGAGTAATGGCAGCCATTTCAAACTGTTTATCATTGTTAACCGACATCACAAGTTGATGATTCTCCTGTGCTGTCTCAGCTGCACGACAAAATTGAATAACTTTATCAAGATCAATTTCTGGATCTCGTAGAAGTCTTTCTTGCAAGGCTCGATCATGAAGTCCCAACACAATCCGAACTTTCAAAAGATTATCTGACTGTTCTTTGAACTCACAGTTCTTAATAAGCCTTTTCAATGATAACAAAAAATGATCAAATGCCTCACCTTCTTCCTGAGTGCATTGAAAAAATTAAAACTGCTCTATAATAACATTAGTTTTTGGTTCACAATGACGATTTAACCCTGCCAAGATATCCTTTACTGGTTTGTCTGTTAACCCTAACGACTCAATGAGATCATTGGCATCATCACCAATAAATGAATGCAACAAAGCGGTTTTAACTTCTTCTTTGGAATTATTTAGTTCATTTGCAGTTAAATATAGTTCAAACTTTCGTACAAACACTTTTAAATTCAATGACACATTACCTGAAGTCACATCAAGCGACGTAGGCTGAGATATTAACGACGACTGCGCCATGTTTTGTATGAACTGTTAAGTTTGCAATCAATTATAAGAACACTTGTTTTCATTAGTACACTCTTTTAGTTATTTGTGCAACTAGTGCGCAAAGTGACAGTTTGCTGCACCGAAAGAAACGTTTACGCCCGAGCCGTAGGCGAGGGCAGAATGGTTTCTTGAGTGCAGCAGAGGAACTTTGCGCACGTATTTCACATTAAGTTTTTCCTACAGTTACAATTGAATATGAAAAGTGGGTAATTATGGGTAAAATTGCCTGAAATCCATCAAATGTTTTTCTGTGTAATTTTATTATTAATAAAAACCTTAATCCTAAAATCTTAAGTTCTCGTTGTCCTTGGTTATAATATCTAATTAATAATTTGCGTGTTGTGCTTCGTTGCACCTCTGCTCACTATAGCAGCCCAGTCACTGTTACCAACTTCATTTTGATTTTGCTGCACTGTTGCTCCATATAGCCTACTAAGTATTTTGCGTTGCCATGTTGCAAATCTGGAGTGCAGAAAAGATTTTCCCGCACTAGAGCGGAAAAGTGATTCTTTGCGTTCTGTAATCAGTGCAGCAATGGCCACTTTTCAACGTAACTGTAGGAAAAATAAATTTCATCAATTCAAATCATTAATGATAATCAATTTCACATTACACATTGTTATTAAAGTCCACCATCTTAACTGACAGACTGGCGCTCCAATCACAGGTGCACCAACTCAACACCACGGTCTTTTATTGTCACATGTGAGGTATGCTATTTTAGTTTGGGGTAACACATCTAAACAGAACCTGGAAGAGTTTTCAAAATACAGAAAAGGGCTATTAGGTGTATGGAAGGTATAAATGATAGACTGGAGTCATGCAGGCCTTTATTCAAAAGACTTGGACTGCTAACAGTACCTTCTTTGTATCTTTATGAAACAATATTGTATGTGAAAATGAACAGTATAACCCAAAATTTTAATATTCATGATCACAAAACACGACATAGAGCCGATTATTATCTAGAAAGCCATAATAGCAGACTTTTTGAGAAAAAGCCTAGTTATATTGGTAGGGTATTTTATAATAAACTACCAAATACAATGAAAAATCAGGAAAGTATGAAAATATTCAAGAATCAACTAAAAAAGTTTTTAGTCGATGGAACATTTCATAGTATCCAAGAGTTCCTTTCCATCTGAATATCTGGGTTTGTTTCAAAATCTTGACATTCTGTGTGTATGAATACACAGTATTTTCTATGTTATAAATAAACTGGACAGCTTTTTTTTTAGGTACATACTGCGAGTTACATTCAAACCATATGTGTATATATATTACTTATGCATATTATATGGTATATTGACTTGTCTTATATTCCATCCTGGGGTCCCCAAGACGTACCGTAATCTAAAAAAAATTACCATTCTATGATTTCTTGGTGTAGGTGCAGGAAAATTATTGACTGAACGTAGTGAGGTCTATGTTATAACTTTCTTCTTCTTCTTAGGGTGCTTTTACGGTTTGGATTTTGGCGACCATCGTAGTTGCTAGCAAGTAGATATTTTTGGAACATTATCTGAGTTTGCATCAAGACAGTTTTGGAAATTGAATGAAATGCAACTAGGCCCACTTTGAATCTGTACTCGATTTTCAGTCATTTTTTAAAAATAGGATGAAGATAGGTACTTTATTTGTCACTGTAAAAGTGTTTTATGATTTGTATTCCAGTTGTGCAATCAAACAACATGCAACATGAAATCAAAATCTCATCTCAAATTTTGTCAAGAAGGCACTTTTGGAAATGGACGACTCAGTTGTAGTGCAATTATGACTTTGTTGGTTGCGATGCGAAACAGCTCTACCTACGGATTATTTGTCATACCAATGCCTAAGGTTTGCCAGTCATGGTTTTGCAGTGCGTATCTCTTCTAATTCCGCATATAATGTGACCTGAGTATTTACTTGCGACTTTTCTCTGTGTTCATGATTTCCGTTTCCTTATTCATGCAACGCAGGACACCTAAATTAGTGATCTTGTCTTTCCAAGAGATCCGCAACATCCTCCTGTACAGCCACATTTCAAAGGCCTCCAGCCTCTTAGAAATAGTTCTTGTATGACTGTCCATGTTTCCACTTTAGTAGATTGCCATAGTAAAGTAGTAGTAGATTGCTAAAAAAAGTAAATTCGTATGGCTTTTGTTGGTGGGGAGTCCCTTGCGGGAAGGTCTCACTGTCTGAATATATAATTTAAGCCGTCAATGGGCCTTTCACGACTGTCTTCAGCCGGGACCGACAGTTTAACGTGCCCATCCGATAACACGGGAGTGATGTGGTTAATAATCTTTTGGTACCTATTGAGAGGGTTTGAACCCAGGATCTCTATGCTGCTACGCAATTACTCTATCCACTAGACAACTGTTCATTCCGCCAGTAGATTGCTGTATTACAGCAACACATTGAAGACATAACATCAGCTCAAGAAGCAAACTACTTTACAGAAATACTAGTTAAATCAATCATATGAGTTACGGTACCTACACAAATAAACATGTGGTTCATAGGAAAAGAATTATAATGTGCGCTTCTATTATGTCAAAGATTCTATTATTTCAGCTGGTAATTATCATGTCAGCTGTGCTAAAAAAAACTTCAATATTCAAGCAAATCAAACTTTTCAACAGAAATGGCAACTCCAATGGATTTCATGAGAAGTTTTCAAAGTCTTCCTTTTAATGAGAAAAGTCCAATATTCATTCTAGTATCTCTGTATGTGCATCAGACGTCCACTTGTGGCATAGGACTTTGTAGTGCTGAAGATAGGAAGCTGAATCCAACCTTGGAGTCTTCAATTATTATATTATGTATTGCAATGATAGCAGCAAAATATGATTGGTGGCCACAGAAACTGATTCAAATCAATAAATTGAAATTTTTGGTGATGCTGATTTACAATGTGAGTAAACCTACATCATACTGTGGTGAATATCAGAATAATTTTTATTAATGGATACTATAGGTAAAAACCAATTCGCTCCCTTCACACAATAAATATTTTTATAACAGGATATATAGTTCATAATTAATTAGCCTATAGTGAGTAAAAATTATTCTAGTAAGTAAAAGAACGAATTTCATTTTTGACAATCCGGTATAGCTTAACAATCTGGAGCCACAACCGCATGCTGCTTTGCAAGCACCCTTGATTTTTACTAGATTAGTACAAAATGTTATTATTGGTTGAAATGTTTAATTGTCAACTCATTTAGAAAAGATTTTCCAATGTATGGTACTGAAGCAAATGTTGTATTGGAATTTGAAAATTCGGGTAAAAGAAAGGAGATGGGGCCGCGCTACCTGTGCGCCGGGCTATTGTTCCAAAAAGGTGCATCCTCTAACTCTCGACTAGCATTCTTCATTGTCCTCTGATTCTGCACTTCATTACCCTTTTAGTGGTCATTAGTGACCCTAATGCTTGAAGGCAATTCGTGTGCTTTCTTGAAGGCAATTCTAGCTTGTAGCATCAACTTACATATTACTTTGCACCTTACTTACATCTGTTACTTGTATTTTCTGCAATTATTGATTGTGAATCAGTGATCAAGTACTTGTATATTTTTTTATTATTCCCAATAATGCATTTCAATTCAATTCAATTTTATTTTCATGTTATGCATCGTATATAATACAATATTAACACAAGTCATAAACATCACATTATAAATACATTACATATGTTACTACAATATTTATATAAATTTACATTTGATGAAACTCAACTTGCTCACAAGCTAACTTGAGTTACATACAATACGATACTTATTGAACGTATATTTTATTGACGTGAGTTTTTGGCGTCCTTTCAAATTCTATATTAGATTGAACACAACTTGACAAACATATGTCTACGTATATTATGTGTATGTCAAGTCTCATTCAATCTCGTAGAATTTATAAGGACGGCAAACAAATGTACGCCCAAAAATCGATGGGGGCTTTACTTACACACCACGTACGTTTGACTAAATTTGTACCTATCATCGATAGTAATGTGTGTGTTTATCCAATCACTGTATGCTACCACTGATTTACAGCTGAAAGTGGCTTCAAGTAACTACACTGGTCCACCAATATTCCTCGGAATGGAAAACTTAACAACAGACCACGAAAATGTCAAAATTCAATAACATTAGGCGACCACTGAAGGGTCACTAGAGCATCTTCTATCTGTCCATCCATTGTTTTCGGCGGCTCCGTCTCATTTCTTCAACCCGAAAATTCTTTTGCCTTAAAATTGACCTTGGCTAGGCATTTATCCAAAAAATATTTAATGTAAATTTTTATGTTTCAGAGCTGGGTAGCTTTAGTAATAACCAACTTGGCTGAGAACTTATTCCTGAGTCCATTATTTAATTTTATAGGATTGATAGCAGACGTTTTTTCTTTTGGGGTGAGTTGATATCTTATATTTCTACCAGTACATCTGTCAATTTTTTATCATTATCACTTCTGGAAATTTTTAGGTTGCACTAATTTTAGTTAAATAATTTCAAGTAGAAAAGTTATTACTTATTGTTAAGTGGCAATCATTTCGTCTGGCTTTGTCTCATCAGATAACCGAGCACAAAATAAATTAATTTGTATTCAATAACTGATGGAATAGAATAGAATAAACTAGATGATTGGATAGATTTGATTTGATTAAATTTTCTCCCTGGAGACTCTTTAAAGAGTATAGGAAATCGTCAAGGACTATTTGTCAAAAAAATAAAGGAATACATATAAACATATATTATATACATCACATTCCACAATGTACATTGCAATTTAATCCTCCCAAAAGCCTCATTCTCCATCCATAGATTCTTGGATACTGTAGTAAACCCCGTTTGCTAAATATTTTCTCAATAGCTTTTTGAAAATATCCTTATTCTCATTTTCTCTCAAAGCTGACGGCAGTTTACTCATAAATTTCATACCCATACAAGAAGGCTTATTTTCATACTGAGCTGTCCTGTGGTATTGCGCAGAAAATTTACTCTCATTTCTAGTGTCATAATTATGTATGTCACAGTTTCTTATAAATTTTTTATTTCTTATATACATGATCACTTCGAAAATGTACAGTGCAGGCACAGTTAGTAGTCCTAGATCTTTAAAATACTCTCTGCAGGACTCTAATGATCAATATAGTTATCCCAAGACAAGTTCTGGTCCAGCAAGACACCTAGAAATTTTACAGACAGGTGTTGTTTAACATTCATTCCATTTATTTGAACGTTTATCTCTTCAAGATCTCTATAATTATTTCTATGTTTGAACTGCAAGAACTGCGTTTTAGTTTCGTTCACTTTGAGGTTATGTTGACTGGGGAATTGGGCTATGGCATGTACATTGACAAAAGTATCTAATTCTAATTTTTCTGCATCCTTTGCACTACAAATTTAGGATGTGTCGTCAGCATACTCGTCAGATTGACAACTCGTCAGACTTGTTGTCAGATAAATGACTTTTATTTACACTTTACAATGAAAGTGATGTGGGCGAAGTTGAGGCAATAAGAGCCTCTTCTTCCACTTAACCCACAAGAATCTTCTTCTGTCTGTGACCAGTGTTTATACCAGATAGACATTGTCGATTAATAAAAACACAAAATTCAAATAGGTACACTAATGTCAAGATGGCCAATCGAAGAGACTGACAAAACATACAATCTCCTCCTCACTCAAAGAATAGAGAGGGAGGTTAATTAGCTTCTTTCGGAGCACTTTCTTGAACACTCTCACCTCCAGCTCCCGCACATGCAGTGGAAGTCTATTGTAGATTTTTAATGCGCACATTGGGTAGCAAGTGTTCAGCTTAGCCAATCTAGAGTAGGGAAGGTCAATGTTGTCTCGCCCTCTAGTTGAATAGTTGTGTATCTGGCCTCTTGCTTGGAGTGTGTGAAGTTGGCCTTTCAGAAGTACAAGGGAGTTCAGCACATATTGACTGAAGACAGTGAGTATTCCCAGCCTCCTGAACAGTGGACGACAATGCTCCAATTGGTGATGATGTTATTATATGAATTACTTTCTTCTGTAGGAGGAGAATTCTGTGACATCCACTTGCATGCCCCCAAAGTGCAATCCCATGGTTGATGTGGCTATGGTATGCAGTAACCAGGTTATTCCTTGGAACATGGCTTCTCAGTTTCCGTATCAGATATGTTACTTTGGAGAGTCGGTTACTTATAATATCAATGTGTTGGTCCCATGTCAGTGATGAGTCAACCATGAATCCAAGGAGCTTAACATCAGGCCCTCCAAAAGGAGGTAGACCATGCCTCAGGGTGCAAAGAACATTCTGTGTCTTCTCTCCATTCATACACAGTCTGTTTGCCCAAAACCATGTGCTCGCCTCCTCCAACAGTTCAGCAGACCTAATCTAAGTGGAATCTATTCCACTAGAATAGAGAAGAGAAGTGGTATTTATTGTTTTATTCATTTCAATTCCAATACACATCTCATTAAATACAAAATTCATATATATTTCAATCTCTCTAGCTTTTAGCTATTTGAGGGATATTAAAAAAAATACAATTCCCATTTACTAGGTTGCAATAACTTCCAAAATAAACAAATATAAATATATAATATATTGAATGAATGTTATTAACAAAGTAAATTAGAAAATTCATAAATAATAACTTACAATAGTAAAACCTTCCTATATAATAATTATTAAATGATCGCTAGTCTGACGAAACTACTGTATTGTGAGTTTGCATTTTTACTGTTAAATACAACCATATGTCTCAATCATCAATTATTGTAATGAATAATTATTTCAATTTTATTTTAACTTCACCTTTTCCTTGTAAATTTCGCAATTCCAGAGGCAATGAGTTTAGAAGATATGGAATTCTGCACTCTGGAGTTCTTTTACCATAATTATTGTTAAATCTGTGGGGTCTATACATTCTGTTTCTTAATCCATAGTTTATTTCATTTATTTCTCTAAATTGGTTTTTTAAATAATTCCGTGTCAAATCAGTATAATTGGCTAGGGCCCCCATGGACATAATTCCCAATAGCTGGCGATCAATACCATTAAACAGAGTACTCATTATCCTATTTACAATATTCTGTAATGGCTGTTCTATGTATTTCGGAGCTAAACTGTATATTGAGATGCCATAGTACAGGGTAATCTGTATCATTGAATAGTAAATAATTATTTGAGTGCCAACAGGAAAATAGCTACTTATTCTAGAACACTTATAAAGTGCTGCTCTCATTATGTTTTTTAGTGAATCGTTGTGTGATTTGAATCTCATATCAGAATCGAAAGTTATTCCTAGGTGTTTTATACTTTTACTGTAATCAAGTTTTTGACAATTCCAATCATTCATTCTTTGGCTTCTTAGGCATACTGTTTCATGGCAAGTCAATTTAACAAATTCTCTTTCATCAACATTAATTCTTTGATTCTTAAATACTATCGCCTTCGTCTTTTGTGCACAGTGGCGCCATTAAACCAAACTGCTAGGGGGAGGGGCAAAAACCAAGAGGTATGAGGGGGGGAAAGGAATAAACCCAAAGGATAGAGGGTCCTGCGTTTTTCCCCATAAATGTTACATTCGAAGATTTTATTATATGCTTCATTTTTTCCAGTTTTATACAAATGTGATTGAAGTATCAATACAAACATATACATTATTAGTTATTAAATCTTAAAATATTTATTAGAAATATAGGTCTACAGAGAGGCTCTAAAGTAGGACTACATTGAAACAGATTTCTTGAAATAATGGAAAGAGATAAATTTTTCTTTTAAAATGACAATTTCAACAATTTCATTGGGATCATATTCTAATTGGAGAATAAATTTCAGTTAAAAAGCTAAATAAACATTAAGCTGTTCCCATAATTCTCACCAACTCTGTCCATACATTTCTGATTGTGCCCTTTCTTTTGCTTTCAATGTACATCTTGCAACTTGTTAATTCTCACGTTGAATAAGTTTATGCAATAACTTATTGTGCCCTGATCAATAATATTGTACCCATTCTATATTCAAGCTTCAACTAAACCACAGAGTAAAATATATTCTTTATTACTACGTACCCGTATCCATACTTTCAAGGAAATTTTGCTACATTGTTGTTGATCCGTATCAGGAATTTTACTACAGTACTACTGTTTGAAAAAGTATTAAATCAGAATTAGATTCTAAGGATTCGTGTGAATAGACCCGTATTTTCAATATTTATGTGATCCTTGGGGGGGCCTAGGCCCCCCTGCCCCTCCCCTAAATGGCGCCCCTGTTTGTGCATTAATTTTTATACTGTTATTAGAGAAATACTTAGTTATTGCCAAATCAAGATCCTGTTGTATTAGTTTCAAACCAGTTTCCAAGTCTTTGTGTACCTATTAGGCCTACATAGAATATATTGTCATCAGCATATTGCAGAACTTTACTTTTGAAATTCAAACTAGCAAAATCATTCATATATAATATGTTGAATGGAGTAGGTGACAAGATACTGCCTTGAACTAATCCACATGTCTGCTCATAGCTGCTACTAATATAACTACCTATACTTTCTGACGGTACAATTTGATACCAATAAAAACTTCATTAATTGAAATGAATTACTAGGTCTCAGACAGAAAAACAAAAATATTATATAAGACAATAACGACTAGAAAGGCTAAGATTATGGCTAACAATTTGAAATGAAAATCGTTCTCTAAATTATTTAATAAAATAATATTATGTGAATTTGAGGTTAGGTTCTATATAAACAAGACTTGTCGGCAATATCAATAACGATCAAGCTGAACATCTACAATTTAATCAGATACTCGCTAGCAAAATAATTGCATCTAGGTAGCATTCGTTAAGACGAGGACAAAAGGGTTTTGTAACGTATAGCATGCAAAAAAAGGATATGAATGTTTGAAATGTAAATATAAATGTTTATTGATATACGTGAGCAAATAAAAACACAAGAACATAATAAAAAATAAAAAGGAAGTAAGATCTAATTTTTCTACAGGCATTGATACATTCTGTACACTCGAGCCGAATCTGACTGTTCACCAATCAGAGCACAGTATTTGCTCGGCGCTAAAAAATATTTAATTCAAAATCTCCACATGGTCTTTATTGAAATTATAAAAAAATTGTAATTGTTGTAGCATGCATGAAACAAATTAGAATAAAATGAAAGTTGAGGATAGGAATATTCATGTTTAATAATAATAATAATTATGCTCTCGTACTATGGACTACTGGACAGTATTAAATTGTGTCATCACGGATTATTTAAAATCCACCAATAGGAAAATATATTTAAATTTAATGCAAATTTATAATCGGAAGTATCGTAAGAATAGGGGAAGACCAACTGCCCACTTGCTTGCCATAGAGACTGACCAAGACGCCAACCATCACAAGAGCAATAGACTGATTCCCTTATAAAAAATAATTTTTATTTTTTGCCAAAGTTTAAGTATCACAACTTCTAATAAGTGATAAACCTAACTCAGTGAAGTTGCTTTATGACATGAGTTATTAATTTGAATATCCCCATTGGAGAGGATGATAGCAGCCCATCAGAAAGGCATAGGACACATGAGGCAAATCCATGCTACATCTTTAAAATTTGTGAAAAATCTTCGCATGTGAGTTACAGAATAATTTACTGAGAGGGCCCTCAGTGCTTCGAATTAATAGAAATTTTATAGAGCTCGTCAAAGGTTTTACTTAAAAATCAAGCTTGATTTAAACATTATTATGCAAGTAGTATAAATAAGGGAAAAGTCATATTTAGAATTGCCGTGCTACCAATTTCTCCTAATTCGGTTGGATAGCATTTTTCACCTATTAACCTAATGAAAGTTATCGGCTCCAACGTAATAGATTCTTGATAAACTATGAATGGATCTATCACCTATGAATGAGAAATCCAGTTTTCAGAGCAAATCAACTTATAATCTTCAGAAGAATTTTGGCAATATACTACACAAATACACAAAGGACAATATCTTACACGCTTAAGCATCTAAAATCATTACGAGCTAAATACTTATCCACTTATATAGTTGAAAAACAATGGCTATAGGCTTGTAGACACACAAATCAATCAATTATAGACAAAATAGAACACTATAAACTGTTCAAAACTCAATTTAAAACATTAATAATTCACTTAAACAGAAAAATATTCAGAGAGCACAAAATTAGAACACACGCAGCCAGCCATCATTTTTAGAGAGAAGGACGCCTCCTCGTCAGAACAAAAACCACATCTCAAAATCAGTGTCTACGTCATGGACACGTCACCAAAAAATTATAAATTACAAGTTTAGAATTCACATTCTACATTTGTTCTCAATAAAACTTTATTTTGAAACTATTATTTTAAATTTTTATATATCATCTCTATTTAAATAATCCATTTATCTGTTGATTCTGTCAACTCAGCCTCGGTGACACCATGGAACATGCAACACAATCATTTACGATAAATTCTCAGTCAAAAAGTTGTCCGTATATCGATTACTCTGATATTTACTATAAAGTTTTATGGATCTCGAATTGAAGATTCGATTCCAATCGAGAAAAAATGTAATATTACAGAATACATATGATAACTAAATGTTAAATTATAATTATATCACTATTTGAAATTATTAAATATGCTCAGTTAATGAATTTAAATACCAGTATTATTAGCATAATAAGAATTATAGGAGCTTAAAGTTCACAAGATAAATTATTTATCTAACTTCCACTGATGGTCAAACTTATTATACCCTGAGATTTTTATATTCAAAATATCAAATATTATTGGAATATTGAATTATAAAATTCTAATTCGATAAGCCAAAGCGAGTCGAATAATTGAGCTATAGAAATCTGTAGAATGTATGCTGATATAAAAATCATGAAAGTTATTAGTTGATGCTATTAGCAGAATAAGAGTTTTAATTGAGCGATCTGTGATATTCTTCTTGTGTATTTTCTCATATTGTGTTTGCATTATTTGTTTCATATATTATTTTTTGCTCATTGATTTTATTGTAATAATTATATATTTATTGATTGAATGGTGTTCTTTTCATTTTTAATCCTGTCTTCATGTATGACCAATCTTGTGTACTAGTATTTCCATTTATTATTATTGACACATTAATAGAATTATCAACCAACTGTATTTCTCATCGAATAAGTTGGATAAATCAGCGATATACAGTACCGGTCACTAAATCTCCAGAAATAATATGTTCTCAAGATTTATTTAAATGGTTCAACCTATTCACTGAAATCAAACTGACTGAAATACAAGGTCCTAGTATTAAGTCGAAGCAGTATTACAGCCTCTTCTACATCTATAATAATTGCAGAGTCAATCAATGCAGCGGTGAAGATTGCCGATTAATAAAGCAGCAGCAGTTTGCAGCAAATGATAGCGGAATTTGGTATAAGCTCCTCGAAGAGCTGGTAAGGATCATATGGTATCTTTATTTCAGCAGGTGTCAAATTATCAAAAATATTACATCTTCACATGCTCTACCGACCGACTGCCAGCTGGGCACATGTAACCCCAAAAGGACGTTACAACCTGCATGCAAAGTTCTATCCATAAAATAATTCTCTAATAATCTTCCTAATTTACCTCCAATACCTATTTCACTTAATTTGCAAAGCATGATTTGATAATTCACGAGGTCAAATGCCATAGTCAAATCAGTTGCCACTGCTGTTACAAACATATTATTATTCAGAGATCTAATAATGTCACTTGTCATAGTTTCTAATAAATCAATAGTTGATTTTCCGGGAATGGAGCCATGTTGAGTCTTGTTTATTATACTATGTCTGGATAGATACTGTTGCAATTGCATTCCTATGAAGTGTTCCAGAATTTTCATAACAACTGATATCGATCCTACTGGTCTATATCACCCCAGATTTTTCTTTGATCCTTTTCTAAAGATGAGTCTAAGATAAGTTACTCTCATTGGTTGTGGTATATTACCAGTTTCAACAATTCTGTTGATCAAATGAATCAATTTTAGTCTCAGGTATAATATATCACTTATTACATATTGTGGTCTAATCATATCTGGTCCTGAGGATGACTTACCATTCAGTTTATTGATAGCCAAATACAGAGAATGCAATGCCTATTGAATGATTTCCCTCTCTTAAATACTGAGATAAGTCAAAGTGTTGCCCATTCATTCCACCATTAACCTCTTCAATTGTCAATTTTTCCTTAAATTTTTCGGTCAAGTCATGCATATGATTTTCTTCTGTTACTTTGAAATTATTTTTGATTGATTCCATTATGGTTGGTCTACGTTTTTTATTGATAAATTGATTGTAAGTTTCCCTAGTCTTTTTAGTATAATTAAAATTATGGGAAAATAATCTATGGTAATAAAATCTCTTCTCCAAACGAATTCTATTTGTCAGGTCATGTCTAATTGCCTTGGATTGGTTTATTAGTTCTAAATTTATGTTTGTCCTTTTTAAGCCTTTGTCATGTGCGATTTTTTGTATCTATTATTATTTGCTTTATAGTATTATTAATCCAGGGATTCCTATCTTGTTTATTGTTTACTTCTATCCTTATTGTACTATTATCATCAATGTATTCAAATCTCTTAACAATTTCATTGTAGATACAGTATCTGATGGGTTTCTAAGATCTAGGATAGGCCACCAGTTTTCCTTTCTAATTAATTCATTAACTTCTTTTGTATTAATAACACTCTTATAATCATTATCTATTTGTCTATCCGAGGATTTATTCATACTGATCTTTACCCATGTCCAATAATGGTCGGAGATTTTGTTCTCAACAATAAAATAAGTATAAGAGCTTTCATGATTTACTTCAACATTTACGTGATCTAAACATGATGACACTAATACATTATTCTAATTATATCTCCTCTCTAGTAGGCTTTTGAATACTATTATAGAAATCATATGAATACAAAACACTAAGATAATTGTCTACCCATATCTATCATTCAAGTAACATATATTTAATTTCATCATAAAAGTTAAAAACATCTCCTTAGCAACGGAGATGAAAATTTTCAAAGTCCCAGTTTTAACATAATTTTATTTTCAATTCCCTTTTTGGATAGTTTTATGCCTTATATTATTTGATGTCAACTATTTCTCAAGGTTTGAAAACAAAAAGTTTTTTTTAAAGTGGATTTTCATAGAGAAATTTTAAAGGCAAGTCTAAGAATATTTTCTAACCTCGAAATGTTTTATGGGGAAGTAGGTGTTGATGTTTTTCAACGTTTCTGCCTAGTGTTTTAAAGTACTGTTTTTAATTTTAATGTGAATAATTGTACATTATAGATATTGAGTGGATTTTGAAATCAATTTGAAGCTCATTTTTTTGCAAGCAGGACACATTCCAGTAATGTCTCCCAGCTACATAGGCCAAAGTCCTTTTCAGGGCAATCCAGATAGTTACTTACTTAGAATAGCACAACTTAATATTGAGGGCATGACAAGAGCTAAAGGAGAAATTTGTGGAAAAATGAGTAAAGATCTCAAAATTGACATCATACTGATTCAAGAAACACATGTAGCAGCGAATATGGATAACAAGCTGAAGATTCCTGGCTATACACTTGTTAACAGTTTAAATCATGATAAGCATGGAATTGCCACATTTGTTACATCGAATATTGCTTCTAGTTGTAGTGGTTTAAATGAAAATAGTCATGCCATAGGCATAGCATACGGAGGGCTGAGTATATTCAATGTGTACAAACCACCTGGGGAAGAATGGGAGAACCCTGCCCTCCCTCATGCTGCACATCCGTGCATATATGCTGGCGATTTCAACTCTCATAGCCCTCTGTGGGGCTACAGAACTGAAAACAGGGAAGGTGAGAGTCTGATTCGATGGGCTGAAGTAAATGATTGTCACTTGGAATATGATGCTAAACAAGGCAGCACTTTTCATTCTGCCAGATGGGGAACTTCTACCACTCCAGATCTGTGCTTTGTGTCATGTAATAGGGAAGGTAGACCTTTGCATGTGACAAGATCAGTTGAATCAAGATTCCCTAGAAGTCAACATAGCATGGTGGTTTTGGAAATTGGCATGAGGTTGCCATGTGTTCAAAATCCTGAACTTCCAAGGTGGAATCTCCGTAAAGCAGTTTGGGCAAAGTTTACTGAAGAAGTGGAAGAAACAGTATCCAGAATCCCTATCAACATACCAAACTATGGAAGGTTCAGTAGACTGCTTTTCATTGTTGCAAAGAGATCTATCCCAAGAGGCCATAGAAAGAATTATGTCCCTTGTTGGAATGCAGAATGTGATGGTTTACTGGCTGAATATAGAGTTTCACCAACTGATGAGCTTGCCAATAGCCTGATAAAAAATTTGGATGAAGAAATACGCAATCGTTGGATGGAAGCCATGCAAAGTCTGGATTTCACTCACTCCAGCAGAAAATCATGGAGTTTACTCCGAAAGCTCAGTGGGAACACAAGATACATGAAAAGAGCGGATGTGACTCCTGATCAAATAGCTGACATCTTTCAGGAAAATGGTGATATAGATGTGCCCCCAAAGCTGAAAGCTCAAATGAAGCAGAAACTACAGAAGGAGCTGAAAAATTGCATGCAATAATCCTTTTTGGCTGAGTTGGTAAGTTCTGAAGAGATTATAGCTGCCATTAAAAAGATGAAAGGCAATAGAGCACCAGGAGTTGATGGAGTTCTGCCTGAGTTTATCAAGAATTTGGGACCAGAAGCTATAATGTGGCTCTCAAAGTATTTTTCTGAAGTAATGGTTAGAGCTGAGCTCCCCAGATCCTGGAAAAAAACAAAGGTCGTAGCAGTATTGAGCCAGGAAAAGATCAAAGAGACTCAAAAAGCTATAGACCAATAGCCCTGTTGTCAGTTGTGTACAAACTTTTTGAACGAGTCCTGCTGACAAGAGTCGGGAGCAGAATAGATGAGTGTTTGCCAGAGGAGCAGGCTGGTTTCAGGGAGGGTAGGAGTTGTGAGGAACAAGTATTGGGGCTCACAACTTACATAGAGCATGGGTTTGAGAGAAACCTCAAATCAGGAACCGTATTTCTGGACCATAGTGCAGCATATGACACAGTGTGGAGATCTGGTCTTCTTCTGAAGTTAGCAAGGATCCTGAAATGCAAGGCAACCATCAATCTCATTGGAGCTATATTGAGAGACTGTACATGCCGTCTCTTTATGGTAAACTCAGCACTATAAGAAAATTACAAAATGATTTACCTTAAGGATCGGTTCTTTCACCAATTTTGTTCAATATTTACACTGCAGACCTGCCTGTTACTCAATCACGCAAGTTTATTTATGCTGATGACATTGGGCTTGTTACTCAAGGTCGAAATTTTGAACAGCTCCAAATTGTGTTGAATGAGGACTTTGAGTTAATGGCAGAATACTTCCAGCAGTGGTTCTTGAAGCCAAACCCGTCCAAAACTGTCTCAACAATATTCCATCTCAGTAACCAGCATGCAAAAAAGACAATTGATCTCAGGTTATGTGGCAAAGAATATCTTATCAGGAAGCTCCCCGTTACCTGGGAGTCAGACTTGATAGATCCCTCACATATCGACAACATCTGCAGGGGTTGAGAGATAAACTGAAGACAAGGCTAAATATCATCAGCAAACTTGCGGGAACAACCGGGGACATGAATGGCCTTAGAACATCAAGTCTTGCACTTCTGTACAATACAGGGGAGTACTGATCTTCTGTCTGGGCTCGCAGCAGACATGTTGAGAAAATTGATACAGTTTTCAATGAAACTATGAGGAAGACTAGTGGGACATTGAGACCAACAGGGACTGAGTGGTTGCCTGTGCTTAGTAACATCATGCCTCCAGATCTCAGAAGGTTGGAGAAGAAGAACAAGTTCATTTCCCAGTTGCATTCACGAGGATCTCCCAGTCTCTAGAGATTTGGACCAAGGCGCCTCAAGTCAAGAAGATACTTGAGACTTGACGAGCAGGAGGGAATTAGAAGTGCAAGGGAGTTATGGAGACTGAGATGGTTGCAGGGAGAGGTCAGGAACAAAGGCCTTGTGGATGTCCCTAATGACATTGTTCCTGGCACCCAGCTGAGACGTAGAGAGTGGTGTGGCCTTAACCGGTTCAGGACGCAGGTGAGAAGGTGTGCTGAGCTGATGACAGCATGGGGATACACATCTGATCCTCTGTGCCAATGTGGACAAATTCAGTCAATGAACCACCTAATATCTGAGTGTCCACAACACTCCTATCATGGAGGGCTGACAGCCCATATATATATAACGGGGGGATTCATAATTATGGTAAAATATTTTAATACGTGATAGTAGAGGTAAAAATAAGGAAAAAAGTTCATATAAACATATATCCATAAACGCTTCATTAGCAAGCTATACAGGATGAAAGATTTCGCCCGGAATTCAGTTCCTCTGGTGAAATACACTGATGCTGAATTGCTTGGGGACTAGTTTTTGAAAAACTTATGCTGGATTCATATGGAAAAATATCTGAAAAATTGAATAAAACTAGTCTGGAAGCTGTAGTGTGAGTAGTTTTTGAGAAAAAAGTTGAAATATGCAAAAAAATTGAGTAGAAAAACACAGACTTCTACGTTTGATGCCCAATAACTTCCTTTAATGACCAGTAAACAAATAATTTTTTGCAATAAAAATTGTAGAGAATTTAATTCTGAAAAGAATTATGTTTGCTGTGTAAACTAAATTTGAATAAAAGTTGAATAAAATGTATTCTTATGTAGTACATTACACCACAAAAATTTGCTGTTTTGTGAGGAGAGAACTAATAACTCATAAGTTGTAGCTGATTGCAAATAGAATATGCGGTTTTTTATGAAAAGTTTTTTTTATATGAAAGTAGCATAATTATCTAAATGACATTAAACCTATACCAGAAGACTAGTAGATTATGCCATTAAGCCTGGGAGGAAGCTCGAACAGAAGTAGATGATCTCCTATGATGATTCCTGCCCAAATGTTTACTGATAACTGATGTTGTGGAAGATTAGGATTGATGGCATGAGGATTCTCAGCTGCCCAAATATGTTGGTTGTGGCGTTAACGATAGCTGTTCTTGTAAAGTGTGCCTCGTTGGTGAATAAAACGGTTGTTAAAAAGTTTGGGTAAACAAGTTTTACTAAAAACGATCGGCAAATACCATCATGGGGAATACAGTCTCGTGGCAATAGAGTATGAACTTTCTGGAGGTGGTATGGATGTTATTGTTGATATTTTAGTATCCTCCAAATAATAGACTGATTGACATTTAACTGCACTGACAATTCTCTCGTGCTCTTCTCTGGATGTTCATAAATTTCATTAAGAACTTGTTCTTCTAACTCAACAGTCATAGTAGATCGGGGTCTGCCTGCATAAATGTGCTCTTGGGATATCAAAGAACATGTTTCAGACAGACGTTGATGTATAGTGGCAAAAAACCTTGAACTTGGACATACTCGGTTAGGAAAGTTCTCTTGATACAAACGTCTTGCTTCAGTACTATTACAGTGTCCCATTCTATACATTAAATGCATCTCAGCTAATTCGGAGTATGAATAATGTCTAAGATTACCTGCCATTTTTTAAAAAGTTGAAACTCAACACAAAAGCAAAGTGGAATGGTTACAAATAACTGGTTAATAGATTAAACAAAAAACACACCGCGGTTACATTAGGCCTAACTTACAGTTTGTTTTTTTTTTGTTCAACAGTGAGCTAAAATATTTCTGAAAATAATTTCCAGCTGATAATTTATATTAAATATTTTCTTATTTGAATAATAATGAATCAGCTGTTTTGGAACAGCTGTTATTAAAATCCATGTTTTATTTGCAATCAGCTACAACCTATGAGTTATTATTTCTCTCCTCACAAAACAGCAAATTTTTGTGGTGTAATGTACTACATAAGAATACATTTTATTCAACTCTTATTCAAATTTAGTTTACACAGCTAACATAATTCTTTTCAGAATTAAATTCTCTACAATTTTTATTGCAAAAAAATATTTGTTTACTGGTCATTAAAGGAAGTTATTGGGCATCAAACGTAGAAGTCTGTGTTTTTCTACTTAAATTTTTTGCATATTTCAACTTTTTTCTCAAAAACTACTCACACTACAGCTTCCAGACTAGTTTTATTCAATTTTTCAGATATTTTTCCATATGAATCCAGCATAAGTTTTTCAAAAACTAGTCCCTAAGCAATTCAGCATCAGTGTATTTCACCAGAGGAACTGAATTCCGGGCGAAATCTTTCATCCTGTATAGCTCGCTAATGAAGCGTTTATGGATATATGCTTATATGAACTTTTTTTCTCATTTTTACCTCTACTATCACTTATTAAATTATGAATCACCCTGTATATATATAAATATATTAATCATCATGATAATATTTTCTTCATTTTTATCCTCTCCAGAGATAAACTTTCCAATTCATCATTAAAAGAATTAACATTTTGATTTGGAGGTCTATAGTATGCTGCTACGATTATTGATTTATCCCTATCACTAACTTTCAAACATATCAATTCAGCAGATTCAAAATATCTGTAATTTCTTCTATTTTCAAATTCTCTGTATAGAAGATTGCTAATCCCCCACCTCCTCGACCATCTAGTCTACATCTGAAAATACTAGAAAATCCAGAGATCCCATACAATTCAGTTTCCTCACTCCTTAGATTAATCTCATTCAGTTTAATTAAATCCATCTCATCAATAATCAATCAATTCAATTCAATGTTCAATGTATCCCAATGTTTCCTCAAAGATATTACATTTGTACATATACATCTAAATTCAGTTATTGATTTATCAGACTTTTTTAAAAGGTTTTTCGTATCAATCCAGTCTGAGAAATTTATAAATGTACGGTATAATCTGTACTCAAGTCCTTGTCTTTGAGTTGTATCATTGTTGTATGTTCTTATCTGATATGAGAAGAAAAATATAATCACTAGTCGAAATCGTGAATAATAGTAAATAATGTACAGTATATTATCAAATTACCAGAATTGCACAATCAGCTCCTGCACCTCTATATATTACGACTTATGGTTGTGCTTTTCAGTAACATGGCACAAAGAGACAAATAAAAGGGGGAACCAATTTTGAGTCTATCCTGAAAATACTAAATTAATTGTCATAACGTCTTAATTCATAATGATCAGGATTATCTCATAATTCATAATTCATAATTATCTTCCGCCTGCCAACACTTTATCAATCTCCCGCCACATAATCCTGCCATCAATTGTCCATGTATTTCTTACTAGTAGGTAACCCGTGCTTCGCAAGGGTCTATTTTAAAACTTCAAAATGAAAACTTGACGTAATAAAAAATCGAAAGTTGAAAATAGACCTATAACCATCCTCGGTTAATGAAGAGTCTATATGCAAAATTTCAAATTAATCAGTTGAGTATATTTCAGACGTGATGATGCGTCAAACATAATTCCCTATTCCTTACGTGTATAAGCCAGTTCTTTCCTTTATTATAGTATAGAAAACTGAAGAATACATAATACTTGGAAACCTCACAGAATCATAATATTGATTTTTCCAATACATCAATAAATTTTAGTTCGATTAGGATCCTCCCCAATTTGAATCAGGCAGCCTTTTGTTTTCCCAATTCCAAACAAAATACCTAAAATACTCGTTTCACTGGGAATTCGTGTCTGATAGTACATTATAGCTGAAGAATATAAATTATTTCTTATTTTATTGTGATCTATTCATGTTTTTCTTATGAAATTCAATTATAGGCCTACAGCATGAAGACTATGTCCAATTCATTTGTACTGGTGGCAATTTTACATTAAAAATAATTATTTGATAAAATCCAAGTTCAATAGTAATGAAAACAAATTCCTTCAAAAAATAATTGATAATAATACGTTTCGAGGGAAAAAATTAAGAACAAAAAAATGGGAAGCCTCGGGGATTTGAACCGAGGAACCATAGCAAGCGCTCCATAAGCAAGCGTTTTACCACTTCGCTACATAGACGTTCATAAATGGTAGTCTTATAACCTGCTCATAAAAAGACACACTTTGGGCTATGGAACTTCATGTAGCCTACGGTAGCATAGATGAATTTGAACATTAATATTCTGAAAAATCTGGAAGGAAAATTGAAATTTGGGCTTCCAGGTGCACGAGATTGACATTTTTAGAATCTATGTTCAAAATTTGAAGATCTAAATCATTCCCGTTTTTCAGGTATGCAATCCACAAGTTGACATGTTTTGATGCGAACAAACGAACACACGAACAAACACAACCCTACTCTCTCTTATTATATAGATACCAAAGATACAAATTCTGTCATCTGTTTCTTGGAACAATTTGTTGCGACGCTGTGTCAGATGTTCACGATCAGACCGGTGCCGCTGAGTATTCGTCTTGCAGTCAGGATGATCCGCTTCGTTTCAAAACTAACGAATTGCTCGTGATGGAGGACGAGGTTGCTGTTTATTATTTGTTTGGGGCAGTGACGCATACACACGGCCAACTCGATGACATCTGTCGATCTTAGCAAGATCAACTTCCAGTTTCAGTTTACCGCGAATGAATCCTGTGACAGTGTTTGTTATTTTTTCACCTTGTGATTCAGGGATGCCGAAGATACGAATGTTATTTCGTCGCTGGTATTGCTCCAAGCCGTCAAATCTCTCGTCCATAGCCTCTTCACGCGCCGCAGAATCCTTTTTAATGGTCTCGATCTCAGATGTGAGAGCGGCTATCTTCTGCTCTGCCTACCTCAGCCTTGGCTCATAGATAGACGATACGTGAGCAGCAATCGACTCCATCAGCTGATCGGATAACTTTTTGAACAGTCTTTCGACAATCATTATCAAGTTGATTATCTTGGGCTAGAAATGCACTGATAGTTTGTTGAACGAGCCACTTGTCGAATAGCTGCCCTTCCCCCCCACTCCCTTCGACAGTGGTAGGGGAGGTGATGTTGGACTCAGCTGGCTTATCTTTCGTCGTCTTGCTGCGAGTATTCAATGACATTTCAACTAGGCCTATTCAGTTTAAAATAAACTTCAACTTGTAATAGCTAAATAACCACCGTTCGAACTGATATAAAACTTTACACATATTCAGTACTGCACTGGAAGACTCGTGCACCATAAACTCGCGTCTCTTACTTCACAAAAACCGTGCAAAAACTCAGAATTAAGAGGAGCCGATATACAACGTGTCAGGCCGCAATAATTTCTTATCTCGTAAGAATAGTTTTGTTGCTCAATAGGAATAAACATAGAATATTCATTGATCTTGACAAGTTCCAAGGTGAGGTAGGCTACATGGAAGTGACATACATTTACATGATTATGGTGAAGTTTGGAATTGTTACGGTAGGTAGTAAAATCGAGAGTGAGACAAAGCCAGTTAATGTTGTTAATATGGTATTGGTTCTTCATTTTTTAAAACAATACTTATCGGAATGATTGGGGAAATAATAATGGGTTAACCTTACCTATTTTCTCCCACATTTAAATAAGTAAGAAAAAAATTACAGTAGCTATACATCACAATAGTTATATACAACTTCACAAACTGTAGTTTAGGAAACTTAGTCCGTAACATGCATAATATTATTAGGGCTTAATAGAGTCTGGAAGTAAAATATCACTTAAAAAGTGAGTTTGTAGGCTATATACTCGAACAATAGTCGAAAATAAGTCATATCTTTTAGAGATAACATTTTTAAACTCTAACAATTCTTTCACTGTAACCTCAAAATTGTGAATTAATTTCTAATTACTAACTGAATAGCAGTGAAGCCAATTTCTGAATATTTGAAGTGGAACTTTTATATCCTCTCGTGTGGTAATTTATTGAAAATTTCAGTTATCTAGTCAGAAAGTGATCATCTCAGATAAGGTCTACAGAAAGGTAAAAAGTTTAAAATGAAAACAAGTTGGATCTTCATTCTTACATAATTTCCAGTTCAAAAATGTTGTCATCAACTTTATGTTCATATAGGCTAATCACACAATTTTCCACACCCATGATAAGAAAGTTATTGAAAATTCAACATCTGAATATAATGATTCAGTGAATCAGGCGTTTGCTTTCAATCCATCCGAAATGTTTAGGATTTATAAATTATGCTTGTATTACCAGTTATATAACTTATCATCAAAGAAATTAATTTTCCAAAGAATAAGACAAACTTTTGCTCATTCTAAGAAGAAAAGTGTTTGTTTCCAGGTGAGCTTCATATCTGGAGAAGATTCACAAGTTTCGGAACTATCTGACAAGCTGGGATGCATGATATTATTGCTTCTGTCACTGGCGTTTTTGTATTATACTCTCACAAATGACGGCGGAATCGGATTATTTATAGGCGATTTGAAAAAGTAAGTCCATTGATAACCTAACTTTTTTGTAATTTGTTACTAAGCAAATTAATCATGTGAAAATTAATTCTAAACCAATTGCCTATTCAGGGTATCGGGTAGGCTAGTTGTATTCTTTTCAGGGAAGAGAGTAGGCTATAATTTTTATCAAAATGAATTTTTATTTTTTAAAAATCCGCAATGAAATGCCAAGTGGATTTATTGTGAAGCGGATTATTCCTTCAAATACAAAAAACTTATTACTTAAATCTGTAGGTTCTCTCATTTCCTACCATCATCACTTCCCATCACCCATGAACAAGCCTCTGAAGTTCATATATGTTTGAGCATCGCCCAAATCGGGGGCTGATTGGGACTCAACGGTTCAGGCTCTGTACCATCTTGTATTCTAACACCCTGCAATAATTCAGCTTCCCCATAATTTGTTCCGCATCAACGCATTTATTAACTGGTCTTTATGGAAGTGAAAAGTAAGTTCAATGACGATAAACTTTGGAATGTCAGACTGAGAACCTATATTACTACTGTATCGGCAATTTATTGTTGAATCATTCGCAAATGAAGTAGGTAGAGAATGATGCAATACTAGGAAGGAGGAGTGCTTAGTTTTATAGTAAATTTTGACCGATTCAACTCCACTCTGGTCCATTTGCACAATAATTCATTGAATTTAGCCACCGTAAAATGAAATCGTTGTACTGACGTCGGATTCGCACATTGGTTCTCATAGGTACGTGGATGACGTCATTTTATAGTGATGAGATTTGATTAGATTTCAATCTAACTACCCATATCCAGGAAATTGTTAGTTTGAACTTTTTGGGAATATAAAGCTTACTAAAATTGTTTATCATCAACAGGTACATAAAGAAGTGGCGAGAAGCTAGAGAGTTCAAAGCAATGGCATTGAGTTGCATTTCGGAATCAAGATATGATAAGCCAGCAGGATATGAGCCACGACGCCCAAACCAAACCACCAAGCAACGGCAACGAAGGAAAAACACAGACAAACATGTCTCTCCTAGAAGGTGTCAGTCTTCCGGGAAGTTCAGTGATTGACAATACTTACCAGCACCAGTGTTCGAGAAACAATCGTAGCTGTATCCAAAACAGCCTGTTTTGCCAATCATCATTTGATAAATAGTGAGCTTCATGAACTTTGTATATTTATATTATGATGCTAATCCTGTACCCATGATAATATATAAGAAACCGGAGATACTTTATAGGATCCGGCTATAGAGCCTCGTCTATGATTTTTTGATTTCCAGACCTTGTATAAGGAAATAAAGTTACTGTATTGTAGGACTACGTGTCATACATTACAATCCAGGAATTTACCATGACAGAAATGGCCTAGGGGTGGGCTTCAATGCTATAATTAGGATTATTATTAGTATACATTTGTAAGTTTGCAGTGACTACTGATGAAAATAGAATGAACAATTTAATATTTTTCAACAGTAGAAGTTATGCATTTCAATTATATTTGTTTCAGTGGAGAGGTTAAGAACTTTATTGACACTCATGAGTATATAAGTATAAATTTATACTCAAGTTATATATATTTCAACCTTTTGTGAATTATCTTTTATTCCAGTCTATGACTTAGAAGATTTGTAATTGATATAATTCATTTTTTTACTATTGTCTATGACAATGACCACTCAACACAATGATTATCAATAGTTGTTTCTGCAACTGTTTTATAATGAGTGTCCTTAAAGCAGGAGTTGAATGTGAGTTACGAAATGAGCGAGCGAAGCGGGCGAGTGCTCACGTCTTCGTTTTCTCAGCTTTTTTAAGAACTGATTGCAAAAAAAGCAATTAAAATTTGTTGCACAAGCCCAACTGAAGTATAAAAATGTTGTATTGGAAGAGGTTGGAAATATAACGCAAACTTCCACCCGAAATTGGCGGGTTTTAAACGTTCTCCCTGCTTTTTCTTGGCTTTTTCAAGAACTAATTGACAGAAAATGTTCGAATTCGGTACAGGAGCTCATTTAGGGTCTACAAATATTGTCTTAAGACGAACTCAAAATTACACCAAAGACACACTCAAGATAGGCGGCGTTTCTACTGCGTTTTCCTAGCGTTCCCCAGCGTTTAAAACTTGATTTCTTTATTCTGCGTTCTCTCAAATTTTCCAAGAATTAATTAAGGGGAAATGTTCAAATTGAGTACAAATCTCCAACTAAGATGTACAGTGTTGTATAAGAAGTGTGTTATAACGGAAAATTATGCCCAAAATCGACGTTTTTCCAGATTTTTCTCAGCTTTATCAAGAGCAAATCAAATCAAATCAAAATTTATTTCCATAAAATTTTCTAGATTGAAGAAAATGTAAATCAATATGATAACAGCAAATACACTGAAGTTTAGATGATTTATTCTCGTATTTATTTTTTTTCCCGGATTGAAATTCAGCTCAATTTATAGAAATCAGTTATTCATTTATTTAAATTTTTTTATTCTTCAAGATGGCAGCTCACTTTTTAGTTTGAAGCAAATATTGTTGGATAGGGTTACTGTTTTAAGGATTACAATATAGTATTTGCTTTCAACCAATCATCAAATTCTCTAGTGTGATATTTTTTGCAGCTCATCTCTACTATTCTCATTGGAACTAAACGCATAATTTTATTCATTCTGTATTTGAATTGTTTCCTGCATACATCTAAGTCTACCCTTTGCCGGTTTATCGTTATGCCTCGTAGGTTGTATGGTGTATCTCGTATTTCTAGTCTGAAATTACTTTTGTATGCATATTGGATAATATTTTTACTATATAATTCCCTCACAGTAAGTACTCCCAATTCCCGAAAAAGCTCACTACTTGGATAGAGTCTAGGTTTACCCAAAGCTGCCCTTATTATGTGCTTCTGCATTACAAAAATTTTGTTTATATGACAGCCCGCGGCTCCCCCCCACGCCAGAATCCCATACTGTAGAATAGATTGTACATACGCTATATAAATTAATTTAGTTATTTCTATGTCGTTTATCAAATTGATTTTGTAGAATCTGAAAATGAGGTATTTCAATTTTTTGCATTTGTCATCAATATGATAATTCCATCTAAGATGAGAATCAATTATAACACCCAGATACCTAGCATGGTCCACCTTATCAATCATTGGGCACTGACAATGATCCAGCGCAGCAGGCAAATTGCATGATGCATCATGAATTTGCAATCTTAAATTTGTTGGTTGTGATCCGGCAGTAGGGGAAAAAGCTATGAATGAACTTTTTTTATGGTTCAATGTGAGTGTATGGATATCCAACCATGTCTTGACCGTCTTCAACCCTTTCATTGCCAAATCTCTCACCTCCTCCCATGTAGAACCCGAGAAAGTCACAATGGTATCATCAGCAAATGAAATAATTGTTCTATTTTCAGAATTAAGTTTGAGCAAATCATTCATATACACCAGGAACAATATTGGAGACAACACAGTTCCCTGGGGTACCCCATATTCCGACAAATGCACCTGATCAGACTTGCTTCCTATTGATATGATTTGTGTTCTGTCTTTTAGGTAGTGTTTGAACAAATCTAATGCCTTGCCACGAATTCCTATATTTTTCAGTTTGTTCAACAAATTTTTGTGTGGAATTGTGTCGAAAGCCTTTGCCAGGTCCAGCAGCACTGTAAGAGTTTTTTTATTGTTATTAAAGTTATCTGTCACTATGTCTACCAGGTGTAATATAGCATCTTGTGTACTCTTGCCGGTTTGGAAGCCATACTGATTTTTATGTATAATATTGAATTTATCTAGGTATTCTACAATTCTTGTTTTTATTATTTTCTCCATTACCTTAGACAGGCTACTAAGTAGGCTAATCGGTCGATAATTACTAGGATCATTTTTAATTCCACCCTTGTGAAGAGGTACGACTCTAGCAATTTTGAACTCCTCTGGGAAGTATCCCTGTTCAAAACACTTATTTATTATGAAGGACAATGGACTAGCAATGAAACTGGATATATTTTTCAAACAAAAATTACTTATATTATCAATACCAGGTGAAGAGCTATTTTTTAATGTACATATTGTTTTAATTACCTCACATTCATTTGTTGGAAACCAGAAAAAAGACTTTGGTGAGTTGACAATTGTTTCAGGGAAATGAATATCAATATTGGAGTTTCTTATCTTTTCTGCATGCGACTTGCCAACCTCTGCAAAATAATTATTCAAGACACTAGGTTCAATGTTTACATCAGTGGTTTTCTTTTCTTTGTCCAACAGCTCATCTATACAATTCCAGAGTTTCTTGCTGTTTGTTTTATTTTGTGTTATCTTGTTTTTAAAATAGTTCTGCTTAGCCTGCTTTATAAGATTTCTCAATACGTTTCTATATCTAGTGTATTGCAATTTCAAGTCAAGATTATTAGGTTGTTTTGTCAGTTTTTTATGCATTCCATCTCTAGTTCTTATACAGTTTACTAAGTTTGCAGTAATCCAGTTTTTTAAAGGTTTTTGTCTGTGGTTCAATTTTATTTTTGTTTTTGAATTATTGATATGATTATTTAATTTGTTGATGAAATTAGGTGTCAAGTTTTGCAGGTTATTACAATCAAATATATCCTGCCAAGATTCAGTTTGCAGATTTGTAATTAGTTTTGAGTAGTCTATTTTTTCAGTATACTCTCTACAGTTTGTGGGGGCTATATGTATGTGATCTGAGATACCCAGAAAAAGACCAGTCGCACAATGATCAGTGATGCTAGTCTTGAAAATTACACCTACAACATCCTTGTAATTTGACGTTTCGTCTTTATGGAATATGTGATCAAGAGTTGCCACTGATTGATTTTGTACTCTTGTCGGTTTATTTATATACGATTTTAGACCATTCATATGTAACAAGCTACAGTACTCATTCACAGAATTTGTGTTTTGATCGAGGTTAATATTTATGTCACCGGCTAGTATTATGTTTCTTTTATTTTTGAGTTCTTCTAGACATGAGCCAAGATCCTCAACAAACGATTCAACCGATAATGATGGAGGTCTATATATAGCTATCAGTGTGATATTTTCTTTCATCTGTGGTACACTAATTTCAAGAATGATTGAATTTGCAGAAGCAATATCATTGCTTAAAATTTCAGCATTTAGATTATCCTTAATAAACACACAAACTCCATCACATTTATTAAATTTGGCAGGTGAATTTATAACTGAATATCCGTTCAAATTGAAAGAAAACTCGTGCTCATTTGAAGCCCATGTTTCAGATAGTATAATTAAATGGTAGGAGGTTTTACAATTTTGAAGGACGAGAGATAATTCATCGAAATTTTTTTTCATACTACGTATATTCATATGTAGGATGTTGAATGAAGTTTTACAAATGTTGTTCAATTTCAGTGACGGACGAAAATCCAACACATCATCATATTCTATTGTGTCGTAGCAGCCATCCTCAATCAATCCTCCGAAATCATTAAACAAAACCATTATTTTTTAGTTTCCAATTTTTAATCCAATTCCTTCTATATTTGAGTGATTATTTTTTATCATGCAAGTGAGAAATGTATCTATTGAGCCAATGTTACTTATGTGTTTTTAAGGAGATGATTTAATAATCTGATTTTAAAGGGAAAATGTATGAAGATGAAAGATTATAAATTAAAACCCTTTTTTCCTGAATGAAACGGGAAATATGAAATATTAGCTGATCTGTTTTATTTAAAAAGAGAATTAACGCTAGAGAAAATATGTGAAAAATGTGTGGAAAACGTTCAACTGGTTTATAAGAGAAAAGTTTTTATGGAAACCTTCAACGTTAAAAATAAAAGATAATTAAGAAAAAAACAAAAAAAAACAACAATAAACTTATTAACGGTCACATCAGGTGCGGCCGTGCTATCTCCGCAGTATTGTAACCGTAAAAATTCCTTATCAATATGAGTTGCATATATATACATTTCCAAATTCCTATGAAAAACTTAGAGTGTTTAATTAGAGAATCCAGATAAAAATATTGAATTCTTATAATGAAAATGATAAGAAACTTTTCAGTCAGATAACTTGAATAAATTGAGACCAACTTAATACAAATAAAAAATAATAAGAAAATTTCAGTATTCAATTAGAGAACCTGGATAGATTAATATTTTTATAACAAAATAATAAGGATAACATGAGAAAATATAATAATAACATTCGAATTCCGGAAGAAACGCTGAAAGAAAAGACAACGCATAAGAGAGCGATAAAACATTGCATTATTACTTTATCTCATTTTCATTATCATTCGACTGTCATTCAGTATTTCGACTTTGCCAAGTCCATCCTAAAAGCAAACTGTTATTCAATCTATATCACAATCTTTGCGATATTCCAACAACTCCACCTGAAACCCCACTTTATCAATATCAGGAAGACAATATAAAAATTGTCAAAAATAATTCTCTGTATTCAGAGCAGTTACTACCGTAGGCCTACCAGTTGATAAGAAAATAAAAGTGTTTTACCTGACAGTTACCAAAAGTTTCAAAGTAGAAAAATACTCTTTTCATATTTTGTGAAAGATAATTAATCATTTCTTACACGTTTATGCTCTCGAACATTCTTATTTTTCCCCAAGAACATTACACATCATATTCGAACGTTAAACTAATATTATTCTGTATTCTTATATTTTAACTATCCTAACATTTAAAGAGAAAAGTTCAATCGATTTTTTGTATTTTCTTTTTCTTTCTATGATAAGTTACAGTCTTTTACTCACTCCTTGCCTCTAAAATCGCCAAGTCCTCGTTATCTCTCAAAACTCTGATCTCGGTGCCATCTTCGCTTTTTAGTTTTATCCTACCGGCACGATCAGCCCACACACGGCGTCCTCCCTTATCACCCAGAAGAGATTTCGCTTTAGCCAACAGTTGCCTTCTCTTTGCTGTTAGGGATAAGTTGAGGTAGATTGGATTTTCATTTTCACCCTCTACGTTTAGGCCGATGTTACGCGTCGAAAAGTGCTTCGTTGCACGCCTGTTCGTCAGTAAAGCGTCCGCATCTCCACGCCGCACAAAACGCACATGTATTGTAGAAGTGGATTGATTTTTTCTCCTCGGAAGCCGGTGACAAGCGACGATTGCGTTAGGGTCCAACGTAACGTTAAGCGCCCTTCCGATATCAATAACACGATCAGTAACGTTCTCGTTTTCAAAGTCCGGAACACCAAAAATTTCTACAGAATTCTTTCTACCGTACTGCTCAAGTTCGTCTTGGTTTAGCTCGGTTTCACGCAGTCTGGCTTTGAGATTTTGATTTTCTAGAGTTAAGTTCGCTATTTGTTTCTGTTGCTCACTTAACTGTTGCTTGGTGGATTCCATAAGGGCCCTACATGCAGCAATGTCAGAACTTAGTTTCTTGTATAAGTTTTCACTTAAATTCTTCAGAAGCTCATTCATTTGACCAAATGTAACTGGATCACCATGCGCACGATTTCCAACTTCCATGGCAGTTTCGGTCGCCGGGGCAGGTGTCTGCTTGACAGGCGTCGAATCCGATTGTGCTCTTTGCCGACGCAAGTCGTCAGTACAGCTCCGACAGTTCCAAAATTTGCCTTGCAGGACATCAATATCGGCATCCTTGAGTCCCACACACTCTCCATGATGTATGGATCGGCAGCCAGAGCAGGAAATTGCTGATTTGTTGGTTACAACTCACCCAACTAGTCTTTATTGAGATAGCATTAGGTAAAAAGCTATACTCGGCGAGAGTGGAACGATAAACTGAGAACTTGAGGAACTTGAAACACTGGAGACTTAAATAAATGAGAACTTGACAAGTTGAAAAAACTGACAAATTAAGAACTTGATGTACTGAAAACTTGACGTACTGAAAAAATGACATTCTGAGGACTCAAAGAGACTGGAAACTTTACATACTGAAAACTTAATTGAACTGAGAATTTGACGAATTGCAAACTTGAGAAACTGTTAACTTGACATACTGAAAACTCAATGAATTGAGAACTTGATGAATTTAAGCCTTGAGAAATTGAAAACTTGACGTACTGAAAACTTGAGATACTTAGAACTTGACGGATTGTAATAAACTTCACAAAATTTAAGCTTGGCATATTGAAAACTTGACGTTTTGAGAACTGGACAAACTGAAAAATTGACGAAAGAAAACTTGACATACCTAATACTCGACCAAGTAAAAACTTGAAATAGGCCTTCATAAATAGCATTATATTTATTATTATTAGGTGAAAAGTTACTCGGCTAAAGTAGGAACCGTTAATTGAAAACTTCATGAACTGAAAACTTGAATAGAAAACTTGTCAATCTGTCACATTCAAATGCCAGATTAATTAGTAGTTTTGAGGATTGATGAGAAGTATCGAAAAATCAGCCTGTTTCATTTTGAATAAATTTTTAGCAACACGAGCAGGAACATCAAGTAGAAAATTGTATTGTGATGATATGATTTTGGATTTGATTGTGAAATGTGATTGAATGAAAAGTGTTAGTTATGTTATGAAAGGAGTTTTGAAATCTGAAAATTATTATAAAAACTTCAAGAACTGAAAATTCGACAAAATGAAAACTTGTCAATCTGAAAACATGACAAACTAAAACCTGCTGCCAGCATCAGAATCCGTATTACGTATAAAGTTGAACTCGCGCTTCGCGCTCGGCAGGGGGCTTCGCCCTCTGCACCCCCAGTAGGGTGGTTTAGCAGCCTCCGCGCTTCGCGCTACGGCTGGAAGGCGGGCTTCACCCGCCCAATCGCCATTTATGGCTGTATAGGGTTGGGTAGCAGCCTCCGCGCTTTGCGCTCCGGCGC